>NC_133619.1:48666289-48936289 GCF_048593235.1 Sminthopsis crassicaudata
ATCTGCAAAGAACAAACATCTATTCCCTATTAGGGGATAGAGGTAGCTAAGCACTCACAGCCACCATAGCTAGGTAGAACACAGATTAGCCACTTTCTTTCTTCCACCTGTTCTTGGAAACAACTCAACTCAGAATTCATTGATGAGGAAATGCAAGTCAACCAAATAATCTGTCCAGATGAATCATGACTGCAGGCTCAGAAAGGCAAATCTTAAACTATCATCCCAAACCAATTGAATGGAAGAATTTCCCTCTTCTTAGATAATCATCCAGTTGAACATTTTGAGAAGGCTACTTCAACCCACTCAGACCCAGATAATTCTCTTTTAGTCAACTACCCTAGTGGCAGGCTAAGTGCCTTAGTCCCCAAGTGGAGATCATGGACAAGTTGAAGATAGAAATTATAGAATGATAACTTTATTATTTATTAATATTGTTTGAGCCTTGCCGGCTAAATATTACAATACTCAGAAACTTACAGTAGAGATCAGTCTGACCTCAGAGTCCTCCAGGAGAACCAGGATGGCTTCCAGGAATGCTAGGATACCTGCCAGGTCTGTATGCTTAATTTTGATACTCAAATTTGAATGTTTATGTTCATATCTCAATTGATGTTCATTTGAATGTTTATGCTCACATATATTTCTATGGAATTCCAGGAATTACCCTGTCTACAAAGTACCTTAACCTTGACATGTGCTGGTATTCTTCTCTGAATTCCAGTATAGTGAAAACCCTGGAGACTAAACCTCCAGTTCTCTCTTCTACAAAATAATCTGACAAATTTCTTTCTGAAGCTTCTACAGATTGTGGGATTTGTTCTTGTGACTAACACAACTAAGGAAGCAAGGAAGTAACACATTGAGCTTGGTTTTGAATATCTTGATATTTAGGTAATGGTAAAATACACAAGAAGAACTTAAAAAAAAAACCTTTTTATTTTCAAAATATATGCATAGATAGAATTCAACATAGAATGTTGAAAATATTCACCCTTGCAAAACCTTGTGTTCCAAATGTTTTTCTGCCTCCTTTCCCCCATCCCCTCCCTTAGACTCCCTTTAGGAGCCATATCCCTCAGAATTGATCATCATATAATCTTGCTATAGCCATGTACAATGTTCTCTTGGTTCTAGTCACTTCACTTAGTATCAGTTCAAATAAGTCTCTCCAGGCCTCTCTGAAATCATCCTGCTAATTGTTTCTTATAGAATAATAATATTACATAACATTTATATATCAAGGAGAACTTCTAATGCATTCACAATCACATTTCTCAGTCTCATTCCTCAGTGGTTATTCTTTGTGTAGATAATCAATAAAATCAAAAGTGACAATTGAGGTAGAGAAATGAAGGAGTATGTGAGAGGAGATAAAGGGCATTGGACCAAGCATCCTAGACCACCCTTGGAGAGTGGTCCTAATGGCCCTTTTCTTTCCTTTGAAGAGAGGGAAAAAGACTGACCAACAGAAATGTTCTCTCAGCTCATACTCTATGCATGTTTATGCATGTGGACAGTGCATCCCCCTACACCACCACAACTACTAGAATTCAAGCTCCTTGAGGACACAAAGCAATTTTTTTTTGTTTTGTTCTTGTATCCTCGGGGCCCAGAATAGCTCCTAACACATAGTAAGTACTTTAAACATTATAACTAAATTGAAATGAAAGCTGAAGCCTTCTTTTCCTTCAAATAGCAAAGTATTTGATTAAGACTAAAACATAGGAAATCAAATAGGCAACGGAATCATTCTCAGAGATGCTTCCTCCTCATCATCATCACCATCACTAGTACTACAGAGCACTTTAAGGTTCATTAAGCATTGCACTTCTGCTATCTCATTTAATCCTGACAGCAACCCTGTGAGGGAGGTCCCGTTTTACAGATGAAAAAAGTGAAGCTAAGTTAGTCCAAGGTCACACAGCTATAAGTGTCTGGAGAAGGATTTGAACTTCCTGAGTCCATGCATCATGTTGGTCTGGAATCTGAGTAGTAGCACAGGGTTCTCTATAGTCCTACTTTTGTCTTCCATCCTTGGACTCCCAGATAACCCTACCTGGAAAAAAAAAAAAAAAAAAACAGCAGGTGTGTGTTTGGTGCGAGATTTGGGCTCCTTAAAGTGGGTTTTGGAAAATTTTTCACCCTTTTCCAATATTTCAGTCTCCTTAGCCACTGGCTTATTGGTAAGTCTCACACTGCTGAGTTCCCATCCTTCCACGCACTGAGACATGGCAGTCTTTCCCATTCATTTGTTCTATGCTCAGCTCCTTGTTTCTGGTGTTGTTTTTTTGCTAAACCTCTCAAGTTCCAGCAAACAGGCTATAAATCTAAGACTGCCTGACAGAAGATCCCACTCTGGCCAAGGATCCTGTTTCTTCATCTCCCCTCTTTTTCCATCTTTCCATCTTCTTCCTTTAAATGGAAGCCCTCTAATATAAGACAGATGTTGCTATATTCATCTCTTATGTTCTCCAACAAAACCTATATGGGCCAGATGATCTTTAATTTGCATCTCTTGTTCCTCCAGAAAGACAGTTCAGAGAAGATTTTTGCAAGCTACTTCAGAGTAACAAGGAAGGATATGCCATGTTCCTCTGTGTGAGAAATTACCTAGTGGCTGTTTATTGAAAAGTCAAGACAGGCTGTTTTCATATCATGGAATATAGTGCAATTCTATCCGTTCACTAGGTTGTGTTTTAAAAAGCATCTGTTGGCAAACCTAGTCTTTAAAATGCTACTGCACCTATATTCAAGATGACATTAAACCCACTCATAAAAAAAAACTCTATCATTTTTGCTAAAACTGTCAGCATTACTCAGCACACATTATTCATGTCATGATTAAGTGTCACTGAGTCAGCTCTGGTCTCCTTGCATCATTATGCCTGTTCTCCCAGTGATTGTTCTTTAAATAAGAAAAGGCAAGGTATGAGTTCAGCATAACCCAAATTATTGTCAGTTTTTAACTAGCAGGCCTTGAATGTCAGTCCAAAATGAGTCAGAATTGATAGGATGCCCTTGTGGAAGGCAGCCGTTCTTTTCAGTCTCTGGCAGGTTTGTCCCTTTGAGCCAAAGTTTGACCTCTTTAAAGTGGACTTGGAAATTCTATTTGACTTTTAGCAGATTTAGAAGTCCCATTTCTATGTCAGTCACAAACACACTCCCTCTGAATGTCCTTTTCGCTCCTGTGACCTTTAAAAAACAAAAAGCAGCAAGTGTGAGTGTTTGGTGCAAGGTTTGGGCCCTTTAAAGTGGACTTTGGAAAATTGTTTGCCCTTTTCCAGTATTTCAGACTCTCCTTAGCCATTGGCTTATTGGTAAGTATCACAAAGAGCAATATATCTAATAGTTTCAAGCCTGTGTTTTATAAAGTTTTGCTAATTAATTATATTTCATTTCATTTTCATTGTCTTTTTCTTGGAACTGGGGATGGGGTAGCAATAGAGAGTTTGACCATGCTAGCTAGTCAATGAAATTTTCAGTACTTCAGATAACTCTCTAAGACAATAAATTTTAAAGAAAATAACAATCTATATTGATGGAGGGAGTTTCCCCATCTGGGCATGCTCTTTATCATGGAAAGCACAGGTTCAGTCCTGATCCTATGAATATCTTACATCTCTTTTTGTTATGACTGCAAGTGGGAGGGAGATAATGGATATAATTTTGACATGATTTTTTAATATATATTTTTTTCTTTTACATGACCTAAAGTTTCCCCTTTATCCTTCCCCTTCTCCTTCTGGAAAAACAAAGATTTTTTTTTAAAAAAAAACAAAACAAAACAAACAAAAAAAAAAGATAAAGAGAGGAAAATCATCCAAACCAATCAATCAGTCTCTGTATGTGTGTATATACATACCTACATACATATATATATATATATATATACATACATATATATATATATATATATACATATGTTACATACGCATACATGTATGTAAAATCTGACGGTACATACGCAATGTTCTACAATGTGGTCCTCTTTAGCAAGAATGAGAAAAGTAACTTCACATATTTTTTTCTTTTGAGCAGAGGTTATTCTTTTAATTTTGTAACCTTCATTTTTGTTTGTTTTGTGGTCATTGTTCTTTCCACTTACATTATTGTAGTCATGTATATCCTTCTCTTGAATCTCTTCATTTGACTTTCTATCATTTCATGTAAGCCCTTCCATGCTTCTCCACATTTATCACATCTGTTGTTCCTTACAGCACAGTAATATTCCATTACATTAATGTCCCACAATGTGTTTAGCCACTGTCCAATTGATAAACTTCTTTGTCATTGCTGTTTAGTCTTTATTAGTCATTTTTGACTCTTTGTGACCTTACTGAGGTTTTCTTGGCAAAGATACTGGACAGTTTGCCATTTTCTTCTCCAGCTCATTTTACAGATGAGGAAACTGAGATGAACAGGGTTAAGTGACTTGTCCAGGTTCACAGAGCTTAAAAAGTATCTAAAGCTGGATGTGAACTCAGGAAGATGAATCTTTGTGACTCCAAACCTGGTAGTCTATCCACTGGGCCCTAATATCCACTTGATTATGCTAGTAGAATAAGAATCTATTTTGTTTTTAATTCTTTTCTGTGACAAAAAGTACAATTATAAATATTCTGGTGAATAAGCATTAATGTGATACCTACTATGTACTAGATACTGTGCTAAGTGTTTTATAAATATTATCTGTACAAGATCTTTTCCTTTTTTCTTCTTTTTTTAATCAATAACTTCCTTAGGATATTTGCTAGCAATGGAATCGCTGAGTAAATGGACTTTTTTTTTTCTCCTGAGGCTGGGGTTAAGTGACTTAACCAGGGTCACTCGGCTAGGCAATGTTAAGTGTCTGAGACCAGATTTGAACTCTGGTCCTCCTGAATTCAAGGCTGGTGCTCTATCCACTGCGCCACCGAGCTGCCCCGTAAATGGACTTTTAGCCACTTTACTTTACTTGCTTTATTAGAAATTATCCAAAATGCTTATCAGTTGGAAGGTATGGATAAAGTTGTTATTTTACAATAAATGGGTTCACTGAGCCTGGAGTCAGGAAAACTTGAATTCAAATCCTGCATCCTATATTTAATTGGATGATCTTGGGCAGATCACAATTGTCTCTTGCTTCGGTTTTCTCATCTGTAAAATGCTGATAATAATAGCACCTACTTTGTAAGGTTCTTAGGAAGATTGAATGAACTAGAATGTATAAAATATTTTGTGAACCTTAAAGTACTATATAAATGATAATTATTGTGAAATCATGGAGTCATTTGAAATATTGTTCTGGAGTATAATTTTATATCAGAATGCTTTTGTTAAGCATTTATGAATAATTTTTTGACTAGTTTCCTCCATTACAGCTTAGAGACAATAGAGCTTTTTTTAATATCCAGCAAACATTTTAAGCATTTCTAGTATTATGCTTCATTAATAAATATGTTGTTAATATAGGAAGAACAAAATTAGATCAAACAAGCTTCTTGCCCCCATGAAACTTATAATCTAGGAAGAGGATAATGCACTTAAAGATAGCTATGATGTACAATTTTTGAAGATCAGGGGATTAAAGAATAGAAGATAAAGTATTATGTAAAGTCTGGAAGAGAAGAAAAAGAGGCTACAAAAAGGTTTTGTTGAATTGATAGCTTTGGAGCTTTTTGATGGAGGACAATGTGAGCTAAGGCACTGAAGCCATGCTTGGGGGGAAGAACAGAAGATGGATCCAGTTTGACCAGAGTATAGAGTGAGTACATGGATAGGAATGATAGCAGATGAGGAAAAGTAAAGGGGCATCAGAAAATAAAAGACCTTGAAATTAGGTAAATGATTGAACTTTTGGAAGCAACCAATGAAGATTTTTTTTTAACAAAAAAATTAAAACACACATCTGTCCATAAACATGATTAGGCCAGCACTGGAATACATTTGAGCAGGGAAGACTTAAAAAACAGAATTGAGTAAAGAAAGCATTATTAGGATACTGTTAGAATAGTTCATAGACCCTGTGCTAGACTAGTGGCAATAGGAACAGAGCAGAGCAGAGAGGAGGTGCTGATAAAAGAGATCTGTTTAGATAAAATCAACAGGACTTGAGACTTTAGAAAGGTGCACTAAAAGCCAATTTCCTAAATTTGGCTTTATTATACTATAGAGTAATATAGGAAGGAAGGAAGGAACGAAGGAACGAAGGAAGGAAGGAAGGAAGGAAGGAAGGAAGGAAGGAAGGAAGGAAGGAAGGAAGGAAGGAAGGAAGGAAGGAAGGAAGGAAGGAAGGCAATAATGGATGAATGGAGAGGAAAGATGGAGAGAATGAAAGAGAAATATAGACAGAAAAAGAGAATTTCTTACCTTTTTAGCAAAACACAGAGGAAAATGCTCATTTCAAAGAAAGTTTGGGAGTGTATTATGCACATACTTGGAAAACAGTCAAACCTATTGTTCACTGAATTTGCAAATGTGGGTTGCAATTAACAGAAAAGGGTTAGTCACACATGCTCCATACTAATCATCCTCTATCCTTCACTACTTTCAAACTTCCCTTCTCTGAGAAACTCCTATTTATATGGAAATAAACTGCCATCTATTCAATCTAGTAAAATGGTCTTCTTCCCTTAACCTCCTTCTCTCCCCCCCTCCAAAAAAAAGGGGAAGGTTTTCATTGATCTTTCACTGGACTTTGTGATCTACCTTTGGGGGGCAAGGGGATCTGAAGCTAATTCCCTTCCTTGGAATCACCCTCTCTAACTTCCTCAGACTAAGAACCAGGTCTCAGATCTAGGGGCCTGGATAGAAAGCTTGCTTCCCTTTAACTCCATATTGCAGCTTCACAGCCTGATGCTTCATAAGATGATCAATGACTAGAGGCAAGCTGCTTCTTACTCTGCAGCTTACAGCTTATCAGCTTTTCCAAAGCCAGTTGCTTGGCAATGGGTTAGTAAGATAAGTATTATTTACCAAATACTACGTTGTTAACATTTAGCCTTCGAAAAGTCTAACTCGTGTTTATTCCACACCTTTCATCTGCTGAATGTGCCTGTTAATATTTATTAATAAACTGTTTCTCCTACTCTGATGCCTTATCAGTTTTGTTTACATAGCTTTCTTAATGCCAACTTTGAAACCTGAAACCTGAAACCTACTGTCTTTTTTTTTGGGTAAATATTTTACTACACCTACTGGTGCTATTTGCTTGGGTCTAATTAGCCGCCTTCTCAGTACATCCAATGGAACAAAATGCCCCTGCAACATTCTTTGATGTGGGAAATGTGAAAGAGAAATATTCCCAGCTATGATTTCATTTAAGGGAACTTGATCTCAACCTACACATCTCTTAAATTATCAGTGCAAATGATTATACAAAGTAAGAAATAAATTTTAAGCTTATATGTAAAAAAGGGGGAAGTGCTACCTTAACTTGAACTTATTTTGATATGAGATACCATTACCCTTTTTTTTTTTTTTTGTAAGACTAAGCAGTGTGACATAGTGGAAAGAGCTAGCCTTAAGATCTGAAGTCAAATCGTGCTTGGGCAGCAAACTGTCTGTGTGACTCTTTATGTATCATTGCTCCCAAGGCACTCTTTATAAGCATAACTCACTAAATCTGCATGGTCGACGAAATTTCCTAGTTATATGGTCCTGGCTGAGTCACTTCATATCTTTGCTTTTTGGTTTCCTCATCTATAAAATGAGAGAGTTGAGTATGATGACTTCTAAATTCTCTACTAGTTTTATATCTGTAATCCTATAATCCTGTGATCTTAAATTGGAAGGTGAGTATTCTGAGGAAAGCACAGATGTGGACAGAAGGAAAGGAAAGGGAAGGGAAGAGGAGGGGAAAGGAAAAGAAGGGCATACAAACGTCAGGCTGTCATGTATTTTTTTTATTCTAGTCTAAATATTAACTGTCATTTTATAATATTATAGAGGACAAAGATGCAGATTTTCCTAACTTCCTAAATTACAAAAATTATTAAAAGTCATTTTCATTTTTAATAAAATAAATAGATGATTAAAAAGCCATATAAATAAAAAAAGATACACAAATGAATGTATGGATAAACAAATAAATATACACATAGATAGATAAAAAATAAATGACAAAATGTACTTTTAAAAATTTAAGAAACAAATACATTAAAAAAAGAAGGGTGGAAAGAAGAGACTGAAAGAAAGGAAAGAAAAAAGGAAGGTAGAAAGGAAAGAAAGCAGGAAGTAAGGGAGAGTGGCAGACATAGAGGGAGGAAAGAAACAAATAAAGAAAATAGAATCACAGAAATCTCAGCATTCTAATCATAGGTCAGGACCCCATACTTTTTGCTACCTAGACCTAGCCAAAGACCTGAGTTACCAGGGAACCACAATTACCAGGAAAGGTGGGAAAATTGTATTTTTAAGTCTACATTTCCACCAAACCAGGTCCTGGAGTGGAGATCGTATTCAAAAGAAAATATGGTGACTGGAAATGACTAGGGAAGAGCCTTCAGTTCCATTGAAAAGGATAAGGAAATTGACTCTCTTCTGTCTAGGAAACACTCTGGATCCTTGAAATCCAAAGTTAAATGGGTAAAAATTATCCTCCCTTGAGAACATTCTCCATTTATTCTTCATTCTGATGGATTCTTTCCTCGCCCATTCCATTCATCCAGCCAGAGTCTCTTGCTTTAACTTCCCCTTCTATCTTACTCTCAATTTCCACTGTATCATGACAATAGAAATCTTTTGCTCACTCTTTCTATCTTCTTGTATTACTTGTTCCTCATTTCCTTCTGTAGCATTTTATTTTGCAACCCTCCTATGAGTTTCATCACACCTATCTAGAACAGCTTATCCAGATCCTGTTTGCTCTTTGTCTCCACCTAATCTTTTGGGGAACTTCTGCTATAGGCTGATATTCTCATTAATATCTTTATCTCCTAGATCATCAACCTTCTAAAATTCCAAGATGTATGCCTTTATTTCAAAAGTTCTCAAACTGTGGTCTGCAAACTCTTATAGTTCTCTAAGACCCTTTCAAAATTTTCATAACCCTAAAATGTTACTTTTCTGCTAAAATACTCAAATAGATGGTTCATACCTGAGAGATGGTGAGATCAAGGTCATGAGTTTCAAACATTAATATAGTAAATATTGATAGATATTACTCACATCAACAAAAGCTCTATGGAGGTACTCAATAAATTTTAAGGGTTTAAAGGAAGTTTCAAAAACTTCTAAGAGTATAAAAAGATTTTCAATATCTTTTTGTACTCTTAGAAGTTTTTGAAACTTCCTTGTGTAAGTGAGTGTAAAAGGGTTGGAAATTGGTGTCACAGAAGATAGCTGTGGGACCCTGGAGAAGTCACTTGAACTTGATTGTTTCCCAAAACCAAGAGTCTAAAAGACTCTTTAGGAACTTTCCTTGAAAATTTTAAAAGTATAAAGGGGTTCTAAGAATCTTGGATTTATTCCATTTTAGCCACACTTAGGTCTAGTCATAACTTTAATCTTAACATCACCCAGGTATGAACCACTTCCATGAGCCAAGACTCTGAAATTCATCTATTTGATCATAGGATCTTATACTTTCATGTCTCCTTCTATTACTCTTCTTCAACCTTTTCTTCATTCATAGTACAATGTCCTTACCTCATCCTTAGTCCATTAGTCCAGTTAAAAACTCACTTTCCCCTTGAGCAATCTTTTTTTTTTTTTTTTGAGGGTGGGGTTAAGTGACTTGCCCAGGGTCACACAGCTAGGAAGTGTTAAGAGTCTGAGACCAGATTTGAACTCTGGTCCTCTTGAATTCAGCCCCTTGAGCAATATTGATATTAGATAAGTAATCAGTCTTCTGTAAAAGACTACTCCCCCAAGTTGAAAGATCATCACTCATATCTTATCAAATTTTAGTGCTAGCTAACTAGTCCACTGGTGGGCTGAATCTCCCTAGAGGAATTTACAAGTATGTGGTCTGAGTTAACTACAAATTTGTTTTATCTGGAATCATCCAGATACCTGAAATCCTTTCATTCTTCCCGGATTAACTTTCTTATCAGACTTTTCCCAATTATTCCTAAAGCTCTTCTCTCTTTTGAGCATCTAAATCAATCTAAATCAAAGGCTCTTTCTCTCTTACCAGAAAATCTCATCTCTTACCTTAAAGAGAAAATTGAGGTTTTCAGTGATCCCATTCTTCTCTTCAATTATATGCCTCAAAATTCTTCAGATTTGGGGCAGCTAGGTGGTACAGTGGAAAGAACACCAGCCCTGAAGTCAGGAGCACCTGAGTTCAAATCTGCTCTCAGACACAATGTCTCAGTAAAATAAATAAATAAATGCATGAAAAATCTTCAAATTCATCCTACATTCTTTTCTCCTTCAATCTAATCCCTGACAAAGACATGGCATTTCTCTTTGCAAAGACCAGTTTCTCTAGCTCTGTGCCTTTGCTCTTCTCTCCATTCTCTTCTAAAAGTTTATTCAATTAATCATTTCCTCATCTTTTATCTATCATCTACTGGTTCCATTTTTATAATCTTCTCAAGACTCTCTTATCCTAAAAATAAAATGAAACAACTTCCATCCAATGCGTTCCTTTTATCTCTCACTTTCTTGCAGCCTCCCTTTCCCCAATACCACTAGGCTAAAACTGTTCCCTCCAAGTATACCAATAACTACTTTATTGCTCACCTCAGTGACCTTTCTTCTTTCTTTATTTCTTGAAGTTTTTGATACTATTAACTATCTTCTCCTCCTCCTTCTGGATATTTTCTTAGTATTGGTAAACTTCTAACCTGACTTCCCTCTTAACTGATGTTCCTTTTCCATTTCTTTCTGTACCATCATCATGGCACCCAGAACTCAACTCAAAACTCCAAATGAGAGCTAGGAAATGAAGATTACAACTGGATCATCACCTCATTTGTTCTAGACTCTGTTTCTCCTACTGAAGCCCTGAGGATTGCAGTGGCTTCTGTTGACTGCCATATAACATTGTTATCTGATCCCATTTAACAATTGACTAAATCAAACACTTACCCACCCCCAAAACATGGCCTGTGGTCCATTATAGTAGGGATTTTTTTTAATCCAAGTATAAACTTTATATTTATCCATGTTAAATTTCATGTTATAATTGGTTTAGCTCAATGTCAGGAAAAACCTTTCTAATAATTAGAGCTATCTCAAAAGAAATGAGATTAGGATCTTTGCCTTTATTTGAGGTTTGTAAGAAAAGACTGAATAAACATTTATTTGGCAGGTTGAGCTAGATAACACCTGTGGTCTCTTCTGACTGAGGATTTTAATTCAAGGATAGTCATTCATAGTATTAAGATGAAATGAATAAAAAAACCCTATTATTATTATTACCATAATGACTAGAATGCCTTTAGGGCTTCAAGGTTTGCAAAGCACTTTGTATACTAACAGCAATCCTGTAAGGTTGGTATTATTATTATCTTCATTTCACAAAAGAGAACATTGAGACTCAGAGAGTTTAAGTGATTTGTCTCATGGTTTCACAGCTAGAAAGAATCTAAGGTGGAATTTGAACTGGGGCCCAGCTCTCTATTAGATTGCTTAACCACCTCAATGACCTCATCCTCTTCACTGCCACTGACATTTTTTTTAACACCAAGATTTTCCTGACAATGCTATATGGCAATGAAACAAGAAAGTCATGATCTCAGAAGCACAAAATCCTGTAAGAAAATATATTGCTATAACCATAGAGTGATTAAGAACTGGATAGTTATTCCCACGGAAATAAATTGCCTGAAGGACACAGTGGATCACACATTAAATAAGAATCAGCACTGCTGAAAGATGCCCCAAAAGGTTATGTGAGAAATGGTATATAAAAACAAAAGAAATCTTTGTCTTTCCCATGGAGGCCTCAACTGCATTTCATTTTAAAACACTACTCCTTTAAATAATGATTTCAATACCTTGGAGAAGGCATAAGAGATTTAACATGAAGAGACATACAGACATAAGTTATTTATCTCACTTGGGATCCTCCATCTCCGTGACCCCTTGGCATCTTCACTGAGGTTCCTGGCTCTTTCTGATTCCCTTATCTATTCCAATCCACAGTTCCCCAACTTCTACCCAAGAATCTCCCAAACCCATCCAGCAAACACAGAAATCCAAAACAGAAAGCATCCAATAAAATAGAATGCAAAATAAAATGGTTAGGAATTAGATCAAGAATTAAGAGGACCCTTTATCTGTTGTCTACCAAGAGTACTAGCTCTCAACTCCCAATTAAACCCTGTGTCCCAAGCAAGAAAGGAAGAACAAAGTGATTCAGCATCTCGGGATTCAGGGGGACTTGTTAAGGGTGCTGTCACAAGTTTCTTAAGGGTTGTGGCTCTGGATTCCCAACTCTGCTTGGAGATTATCATGAGCTAGAACAACTTTGTTTCATGTTATTCTTCATACTACCCATAATCTCATTGCTCTCTAAACCAGCTATTCTGCTCCCATGTTTATTTACTCTTTCATTCAGACCAGTACCTAGTCCACGTTTTTTTCCCCATTTCTATCACTACACTGGCTTTTTCTTCTACCACAGCCCTGAATTTCATTTACTGTTTTGAGAATTCCAGTTTCTTTTGAAGTCAGGTATCTTGAGCTTACATGTTGTAGGATCCTTGGAGCTAGAGTAGAGACTGTTCTCCAAGGAACAAGACTTTCAGCCCAGAAGCATTTTTTCAAAAACTCAACCAGTGTTTACTGAGTGTCTAGTATGTACCATATGCCATCCTGGTACTGAAAGCAAAAGGAAGAAAAGAAAAAAAAATCAGATGGCTAGAGAATAAAAAATTCTGAGCAAGTAGTCAACATTTGAAGAATAAACCTTCTTAAATTTAAAAAAAAATAGAGAAGGAAAAATTAAAAAATGAATTAAAAATAAATAAATGAAATTGAGGGGGAAATGGCTTAGTCATATAAGTAGGAAGGAAGGAAGAAGAAAGAAAAAAGAAGGAAGGAAGGAAGGAAGGAAGGAAGGAAGGAAGGAAGGAAGGAAGGAAGGAAGGAAGGAAGGAAGGAAGGAAGGAAGGAAGGAAGGAAGGAAGGAAGGAAGGAAGGAAGGAAGGAAGGAAAAAGAAAATAAAGCAGTTATTAAGCATTTAACTGTGCAAAGCAAAGAACTGGAGATACATATAGAAAAGAAGCTCACATTCTCATGGAAAAGACAATAAGAAAGAAAATTTTATCCATAAGTAATGGAAAGGTCCCACGGGTGCCCAGAAGGCAAGAAAACATAAATCAGAAACCTTTCTCTACACTAGTAAGAGAAATCATTGAAGTCATATATTATTAGTAAAATTCCCAGGACTAGTAGCCATTTAAAAGAACCTATTTTTCACCAAGAGAAGAAGGGAGCTATTCTTTCTGAAAGTGGAAGATTGCCCCACGTGAGAAAGGTTTTCAAGTCAGGGTCTACTAGGGTTAAGTTCCAAGTTGGGCACTTGTAATTGAGATTGCCTCTAACGTTTCCAGACCATTTTCTCTAAGGAGGCTTTTCCAGACACCGATTCCCTCTGAGAGGACTTTGTATCTACTTTGTATGCTTTTTAAATACCTACATATAAACATGTTGTCTCCCCCCATAAAATGTGGGCAGGCGATGTTTACTCTTCTTTTTATCCTTAGCATCCTTAGCTTAGCATCAAACCAAGTGCTGATTAATGGGCAGAGGGGGTCACAATGCATCGGCCAGATGACAAAGGGACAATCCACAGAAGGACTGAAGTCACACTCATCAAATCCTTCTCCTGTGAGCCTCAGGATGGAGGCCACCTGGAGTCTCAAGGGCTGCTCCAAAGGAACACAAGTTCTGTCAGGTTTG
Organism: Sminthopsis crassicaudata; assembly: GCF_048593235.1. Lineage (NCBI taxonomy): Eukaryota > Metazoa > Chordata > Mammalia > Dasyuromorphia > Dasyuridae > Sminthopsis > Sminthopsis crassicaudata. Next base: position 48,680,130 of record NC_133619.1, read on the forward strand.
ACCAAACTGGAAAATCTTGTTGGGTTACATAGATAATACTTGACAAATTTATGTTCTGAAGACCAGCTCAGCTAAGTTCGGAAAGCTACATTAACAGTAATTGGCTGGCAGGTGATTTTTTTTTTTTTCCCCATGAAAATCCCAAAAGACTATTCTGGTCAAAGTGCCATAATGATTTATAAAAGGAAATGGTATTAGTGATTTTTGCAGTACAATTATAGCTATAGACATAGGAGTTTCACAATGAAATATACTCACCCTAAACTTCAAGGGTTTTCCCTTCCCTGATATAATTAAGGGCTCCTTAAACTTTTTCCACATGTGATCTTTTTTCACCTGAGAAATTTTTATGTGGCCTCAGGTATATAGGTACATAAAATAGGTACACAAATCAAACATTTACAGATAATTAAATCACAAGGAAATTAATTTAAAACAATTCTTTGATATAAATATAATTTTACTATTTATTAAAGATGAAAGCAAATTTTCATACTAATGAAATAGAAATATTTCTTTATTTTTAGATAAAGAAATAAATCTTGACACAATAGTTGATACCTTTTATTGTGCCAAGATTTTTGAGATCCCCATTCAGTTATGTATGAGATCACAACCTGTAATTTAAGAAACTTTGATATAGATCACAACTTCCCTAAAGCATGACAATTTTTGGAAATTTCCATGGAAAGCTAAATTATTTCAATTTGGACAATCTTGTAGTGAGTCTCTATGAACTCTGCTAGGATGGTCTAAGTACAGCAGAAGTAGTTTGTCACTGAAATCATTCTCAAAAACCTCTCAACTTTGGTCAACAAGTTTTAATTAAGCACCTATTACATGCCCAATATTGTGCTAAGTTCTGGGGATACAAAGAAATACAAAATATTGTCCCTGCCCTTGAGGACCTCACGGTCTAATGGGAGGGGTAATATGCAAAGAACTATATACTAAAAAGCAAGGTATATACTTGATAAATAGTACGTAAAACCAAAAGGGAGGCACTAAGATCAAGGAGGACTGGGAAGGCTTCTTGTAGAAGGTAGGATTTTATCTGAAACTTGAAGGAAGTCAGTAGGTAAAGGAGGGAGAGCTCAGGGAAAATGCTTAGTTAGAATTGTGAGATGTCTTGGTCTGTCATGGTATGATCTCCTGATGATTAAACTACTCTAGCATGAGCTAGACTACTACTAAACTACTGAAGCATGAACCTCAAGAACCTAGATGAGTTTTGGTAGAGTAAAACTTTTGCAGAGATTATTCTACTAGGTCACACTATTATTATGCAAGATCAACAGGATAGTCAAAAGGGTGAGAACAATATGGTATACATCTGGAATTTCAGAGATGTAAGTCAGAGATTGAACTGTTGTTTGTCCTTCATTCTAGAAGAAGACCAATGACATCTCAAGGGTGATACCTTGTCTTGCTGAATTGGATTTGAGACAAAGATGCTCACAGTTGTCAGTCTTACTTTCTCCTCCAAGCTCAGTGGTAAACAAAAATCAAGATATCTGGGGATAGTCTGGGATGCAGTGGATGACCTTAAGTCTTTCTAATTAAAGCCTTTCCCAGGTCTCTGTTTGTTTAAATCAACAACCATTCAAAGACTGAGGATCAGTTAGGAATGACCTAAATGACCCAAAAAATGACCCAGTTTCAATCCAGGAGGGGAAAATACTTAGAGTTTCTGGCTAGAACAGAAAACAATTGTTATTTACAATCATTTTAAGTTATCAAATCTTAAACAATGAGTCAAATGTCATGACTTGGGGGAACAGAAGGGGCAGGCTATTAGTGTCCATTCAGTGAAAGTCAGATTGATTTGGGTTTAAAGGTCTGGTCAAGTAGCTCCACTTAAAACACAATGGGATTTTGTAAAGCCCATTTTTTTCACAGCTATAAGCAAGAAATCATAAATGAAAACCAGGCAAGACAAAAAATAACTTGTCCTAGCTTTTTGAAACCAAAAAATAATTAAGGATAACAATATTAAATGAGGGAAAATAAATGCCTAAGGTCCCAAGACTCAGTGTCAGAGATAGAACTTGAACTCTGGATAGGAGACATCTCAATCCACTATTCTTCGCACTAGGCCACAGGTAGACATTCCAAATCCTAAAATTTACTTCTGATCTTTGTATTTGATTATAAGTCCCGAAAACTTTTATGCAGTTCTGAAGTTTTGGAAGTATTAAGACAGCAAGATTTGTTTATTCCTACTCTAAAGGTACAGCTGCTTAAATTTACAGACCCAGACAATAACTTTAGCAAACCATTTTAACATCTTCCAAACACTTATCTTTTAACTCTTGGTTCACTCACCATCTTTAGTACCCTCTGTCTATCATGGAACCCAGTGCACAAGTTTACTAGAATAAGGACATTTAGGTACTCATTGTTTTAGCTTTCAGCAAAAAAAAAACAGCTCCTTCTTAAAGCCAAGTTAATTCACTGGTAAAGAATAGTTGTTTTCTTTCTATCATTTTCTATGGTTTGACCCATCCTCAAGGCAGGAAAGGCTGTACATAGTGATTAAGGTAGCTGTCTTTTGGGCAATGATGAAGGTGGTTAAAAGCTATCTTTGAGAAAGCATTGCTTAAATAGAACATAAATCTTGAATGCTCTGAAGCAAAAGAAGAGAATATGCTGCTTATAAGGATCTAACAAGAGGCTGTGAGGAAGGAATAATTGTGATGTCTTAGCCTTTGTCAACTAGGATGAGTATAGCGTGGACACTGAATTATTTTTTCCAGTTGTAGTGATGGATTTACCCTGGAAGCTGCCCATTCTCACCTAGCCTTGATGGAACCAAAGATATGCATATTCAAGGCAGTCAATATCAGAAGATCCAAAGTTCTAGCCATGGGGCAGATACAATTAGGTTAAACAGGATGAGAAAAAAAGCTTTAGAAGACCATTGTTTTTATTTCATCAGTCTCTAAAAGTTTATAAAGATTCCCTTTATGAAATCTGTAGCTACATTTTCACTGACTCTCTGTGTAAGAAATTATAAATCAAAATTTATCCCAAAAAAGTCCAATTTGAAGCTGAGCAAGAAATACAGTGTGGATTATTTATTATTTCTTAATATTGTTTAAACCTAGCATTATATGGTTAGAAAATTAAGTCAAAAAACTTATATAAAAGCCAGGTTAACTTCAGAGAAGCTTCAAGAAAGCCAGATAGTTGTAAGAAAGGCATACATCCCACCCAGTGCTTGTTTTGGGGTCTACTTTTGTTTTGGGTTCCCTTTGTGTTTTGACGTTCAAATTTTATTGAATGTTTACATTTAATGATATGCATCTCAATTTATTTTGCTTTCATGTTCTCCTCCCTCCAAAATGGCTTCACTGCATAAGTATGGTTTCTGCTCTGATAAATCTGTCTAAATCCCAAATAATATAAATTTCTAGATTCTGGAGGAGAGGCTTCTTCTCCTCTACCAAATAACCTAACAAATTTCTTTCTAGAATTATTTCTGATTTGGGAGTTCATTCTTGTGACTAACAACAGCACCCAAACAAATTGTTGTCCATTCAGTCACTACTTGAAAATAAAGTGTGAGCCAGTGACGGTGGCAAATGTAACGCCTGCAATTGTAAAGGAGGAGGCTGGTGGATTACTTGAGCTCAGGAGTTCTGAACTAAGCTGTGGGAGCATCAGTACTAAGTTCAACACCAACATAGTGAAACCTCAAGAATAAGGGATCACAAGGGACCAAACTGAAAACAGAGCAAGACTTTTGTACTGACATTGGCCTGAGAATGGCCATGGGATTGGCCTGGAAATGGCCACTGTACTTCTGGTCTGCGCAAGATAGGGAGAAAGTCTAAAAACCAAATAGACAAACAAAATATCTACAGTAAGGGCACTTTTCTCATTTCTGAATGGCTTTGACTAGTAAGAATGGTTATTTCAATCTACATTTTTTTCATTCATTAATTCATTCATCAGTCTGTCTCTTTGTAACTGCTGTCCATCACTTCAAGTTCTGTCTCTTAGGGAGGATCAAACAAAAATATTTCTTTTATACAAGAGCATTTTAATTACTTGAAAGTAACTATCATGAGCTCCCTAAGTCCTCATGTTAACTATCTCAGTCCCATCAATCAGTTATCTTATGGTAGGGTATCCGTTCCTCTCATTCTCTTGGTTACCTTCCTCTAGAAATGTTCTAGTTTGTCTTTCCAAGATGGTCCGATAATTACCTCCTTCCAACACTGTGGACTCTATACACTTTTAAAGGCAGTATGATGTGAATAGCAAAGGTCTCCCCCTGTATCCAGGGCCATCTCCAGTCCTCCTGATCTATCTCTGGCCACTGGACCCAGATGGCTCTGGAGGGGAAAGTGAGACAGGTGACCTTGCACAGCCCTCCCTCACTTTAATCCAACTCAATTGCATGCCATAGCAAGTCATGGTACTCTTCAAAAAGAAAGGACAAATAACAACAATGAGAAAACTGTAGTTAGAATCAGAAAGAACTGAATTAAAATCCTTACAGTATAACCCTGACCAAGTAATGTAAAAGACAGCTGTCTTAACACTGCCATCCTTTCTCAACTTCTCTTAATTCTAGTGCTTTCCTCTCTTAATTATTTCTCCTTTATCCTTTATGTTTATACTTATTTGTTTGCCTGTTATCTTCCCGATTAGTTCATGAGATCCTTGAGAGGGAAAGAGTGTCTTGCCTTCTTTTGGTATCCTCGGTATTCAATACAATACCTAATACTTAGCAGTTACTTAATAAATGCCCTAATAATGTATCACTTTTCTTGAATGAAAAATGGGTCAAATAAGAGAAAATAAAACATTTTTAAAATTTCTATTCTTTATAGATGAACTAACTTTCTAGCTTTGGTAAGTGGATTTGCTCTGGGTCTCAGTTTCCTCATTAGTAAAATAATAGCATTGGATAGATGATATCTAAGGTTCCTTCCAGTTCCACATCTGATTCTGTGATTGTAATGGAGAGGATATTACCATTCACTCTTTTAATTCATCCTGTGTTTGTAGTGCAGACTTTTCCTACTGGAACAAACATCCCCATTTCTTCTCTATTTGTTCCTTCAAGTTTCTTCTATAAATTCTCTCCAGGTCACATAATAACTCACGTGGATCTCACACTAAGATGTGTCTGGTTTAACTATTTCCAACTTTTATTTGCTGTTTTGAGAAGCCATACAACCTAGATGTTTTTGTTATTTACACTTTTTTTCTTCCCTGAATGAGTTTATATGCATCTGGTATTACATCTTACTATGACTGTGTATCTCTTCACTGGACAAGAAAGTCACATTCTCGGACTCAGAAGTTTCCAGGCTCTTTGGATTTCCCTGTTGTGTATGGTATCCTAGAACTGGAAGAAAACTCATCTATTCCAGCCTTTTTAACTTTACAGTTGAAGATCCTGGGGGGGTCTGGGCAAGTGAAGTGATTTGTCCAAAGTCATTCAGGTCCTAAACATCAGAGGTGGGGTTGGAACCCTTATGCATGACTTCATGATATCTTTTACTTTAATTAAACTTCTCTAATTAAGGGTGATACCAGCAATGCATTTTTATCTTTCATTTTTCTGAACATTTTTTAATCATTCTTAACCAAGTTAAGGCTAGAGCTTCTGTAAACATACAAGGTCTTCTCATTTTTATCTTTTCATTTAATGAATACTTACTTTGACTTCTGCTCTAATTATTTGGTGATCTTTCTACACCTTTGATTCTGAAAGTCCTGGGACTGATAAATCAAGCATTCCAGCATTTTTTTTTTTGGCTTGTCCAAAACCACATTCAATTCAACTTTGTCCAAGGGGGCTTTCTTAGCAAAGATAACAGAACACTTTGTCATTTCTTTCTCTACTATGTTCCTATTTTACAGATGAGGAACTAAGGAAAATAGTGGTAAAATGATTTGTCCAGGGTCACCTGGATTAGCATCTGAGGTTTTTCTGAGTCCAGACTCAATATTCTGTCCACAGCCCCACCTAGGTGCCCCTCTGGACATACAGTAGGTATTTAATAAATGCCAGTCCACTATATCCAGTTGCAATCCATTTTTTGATATCAAGTCTAAATGTATCTCTTTACAACTTTCATGCCTTATTCCTAGTTTTGTTCTAAGAAACCAGGCTGAACAATTCTAATTTGTCCCACCAAATGACAGTTTTTCAAATATGTGAACCCAGCTATTATGACTCCTTCCCTTGACTTCTCTAAGTGAAATACCCCAGTTCCTCTTTGATAGATCTTTATAAACTGTAATATAGTGAAAAGAGCACTAGGGACCCAAGTTCAAATACTGTCTCTGAGGTTTGCAACCTGTGACATCTTAAGCGAGTTACTTAATTTCTGTATGTCTCAATTTCTTTTTCTGTAAAATAGGAGTTATAATAGCATCTATTTACTAGGGTTCTTGTGAAGATCAAATGGAATAATATATGTAACTTTGTGAGATATCTCTGATTTTCAAGAAAAAACAAAATGTATTTATTTTTTATTTTAATAGTGTTTTCTTTCCCCAAATACTTTATATAAAGATAGTTGTCAACATACATTTTTGTAAAACTTTGTGCTCTAAATTTTTTTCCTCCTTCCCTTATCTTTCCCTTCCTCAAGACAGTAAACAGTCTGATACAGATTATGTATATGCAATCCTTTTAATCATATTTCTGTGTTTGTCACGTGCAAGAAAAATCAGAATAAAGGGAAATTTTTTAAAATAACTATTAGAAAGAAAAAAACAAACAAAAGGTGAAAATACTATGCTTCAATTTACATTCAGTCTCCATAGTTCTCTCTCTGGATGTGACTGGCATTTTACATCCCAAGTCTATGGTAATTCCCTTGAATCACAGCACTGTTGAGAAGAGCCAAATCAATCACAGTTGATCATCACATAATCTTGTTACTGTATACAATGTTCTCCTGGGTCTACTCACTTCACTCAGCATCAGTTCATGTAAGTCTTCCTAGGCTTTTCTGAAATCATCCTGCTCATCATTACAGAACAATAATACTCCATTACATTCAAACCCCATAACTTATTCAACCATTCTCCAACTGATGGGCATCCATTCAATTTCCAGTTTCTTGCCACTACAAAAAGAGCTGCCCCATTTAGAAACACTGCTGGATCAAAGGGTATGCACAATAAAACAAAATGTATTAATCTTCTTTCCTTAAATGGAAAGAGTTTTCAGTTTTTACACATTACATTTATTTATTTTAATTAAAGCTGTTTATATTCAAAACATAAACATAATTTTTAACATTCACTTTTGCAAAATCTTGTGTTCCAAATTGCCCTCCCTTCCCTCAATCCCTCCTCTAGACAGCAAATAAGACAGTATGTTAAAAAAAGTGCAATTCTTTTATACATATTTCCACAATTATCATACTGTACAAGAAATATAGGATCAAAAAGTAAAAAAAAATTAGAAAGAAACAAAATGCAAGCAAACAAGAACCAAAAATACATATTGTATTTACTTAGCCTTTCAGTTTGAAATCAGTCAAATGATAAGTATTTCTTAAGCATCTATTATGTGTCAGGCACTGTTCTTGGTCATTAGGGATATGAATCCTATAAATGAAAAACTTACTTACAAAGAGTTTATGTTCTAAGGAGGGAAAGCTATAATACAGAAATTACTTGAATCTTTGTGAATAGCATATTGTAAATAATATTTTAATTTCTACTATTGCTCTGATAATTTTTCTTCAGTCAATTAAAATCTACCTTCTAAGGCTCCCAACCCATTAACTAGAAATTAAATATTATTTCATTTTTAGATCTGGAAAAAAAAGGGAAAGAAAGGCTAGGAGATACATAAGATTTGTTGACCCAGATTAATATATACCATTCTTCTTAACAGTCCAGATTTAGAGACTAGAAGAGCAAAGCGAAGATATGAGGTAGTGCTTATAAAATTTCTATGTGTATGTTTTTCTTTTAGGATGCAGGTTGTTTGTAACTATTCAACCATGTTTGAGAAAATATAATAATAATGTGTTTTATTATCTAACAACTAAGTAAAATCATGTTACATGTGCCAGGCTACAGACATATGGATTCTAGGGAAGGAGCTATTTTTACCTGGAATCCCAAATTTCTCAAAAAAAAAAAAATTCAGCAAACATTATTTTAGTAGAGAGATTAAGAAGAAACCTAACCAAGCACTTGGAAATGATTTCTCAGAGGTAAAAAATACCTTCCTTCACAATCATTTTTGTTCTTTCCTTTTATGACACTTACTAGAATTCTTGTCTGAATTGGAATGACACTTCATGACTGAAAACTGTTTTGATGCTGATGTTTGATGCTGGGATTAGTTCATATATCAGCTATATAATTGTCTATAGAACTGCAGAACATGGGCTGGACAATGATTTCTTATTCTCTTGTTTAATTTTTCTCTATGTGAATAAGTGCACCAAACCTTTTTTTAAAGAGATTGTGATGTTATTTAGGAAACTTTGTGACATTTCCCAGCTTAATGAAATCATCACATTGATGATTATTTTTTTAAAAGCATCTAAAGGACTTCATCATATGTAAGGAATTAATTCCTCTTCCATTTGACTTCTGCATGAAATATCCTTTATGACAATGGCAAAATCTTTTGAGAACCAAATGTTTTCTTTTCTTTTTTTCAGTCAATAGTATTTCATTTTCCAAATGCATGTAAAGATAGTTTCCAACTTTCATCCTTATAAGACTTTGTGTTCCAAATTTTTCCTTCTCTCCCTTTTCTTTCCCATCCCACCCCTTGTTTATTTAAAACAAGCAATCATTAAATTAAATCTTTGCAATATTTTAAAACGTATTTCTATATCTCCCATGTTATACAAGAAAAATCAGACCAAAGAGGAAAAAACTACAAGAAATAAAAATCAATCAATCAAAAAGGAATAAATACTATGCTTTGATCCACATTCAGTTTCCATAATTATCTCTCTGGATTTGGATGGCATTTTTCCATTCCAAGTCTATTGAAATTATCTTGAATCACCACATTGCTGAGAAGAGCCAAGTTCACCACAGTTGATCATCATTTTGCTGTCTACAATGTCTGCAATGGAGAACCATATATTTTCTTTATGAGGTGTTGTTATGCAGTCATTCAGTCACGTCCAACTCTTCATAACCCCATGGACCATAGCATGTCAGTACCATCCATGGGGTTTTCTTGGCAAAGATACTGAAGTGGTTTGCCATTTTCTTCTTCAGTTCATTTTACAGATAAGGAAACTGTGGCAAATAGGATTAAATGGCTTGCCAAATATCATAAAGCTGGTAAATGTCTGAGTCTGGATCTGAACCCACATTTTCCTGACACTAGATCCAGCAAGCTTCCCTCCCTTAGGACTCATTTTCAATTAATTACCAAAAAGTTATTTAACAATTATTTATCTCCATTGTTATTTCTTTTAAGGAATTTTATATGCTTTTAACATATGCATAGGAGTAAAGACCTTCATAAAGAAGAATATGAAACTTTATTTTTGATCTACTAAGTCAATTTTTTTTTCACTGACAATCAAAAATAAGAGTTTGATTTTGTTTGATTTTCCCTACAACTTAAAGGCAAATGTGTGATGGTGAAGATATAGTCTGCTGTTCAATGGATTCTATTCCTATCCCATACCTTTATGAAGATAGGATATACCCCCTGAGGAATGGAGGAGTCCTTGTGTTCTTAAAGATGATGCCATCAAAATTCAATTATTGATTCTAGCAATCTGGAAAGACTTTACGAAATGATCCCATCAAAAAAACTTTGTTTTTTGAAGAACAGATACTTATGTCAATAGCTTATATATAATAAATAAAGAATACTGGATACTGATAAAAAGATAAAGAGTACTGGACCTAGAGTCAAGATCCAGCCTCAGGCTGTGTGAACCTAGCACTTACTAACTGTGAACCTGAGCTAGTCATTAACCTCTCTCTGCCTCAGTTTTCTCATTAGTAAAATGAAGGGGAAAAACCTGCTTCTCAAGTTTATTGTGAGGATAAAATGAGATAATATTTGTAAAATGTTTTACAGAACTTAAAATGTTATATAAATGCTATCATCATCATCATCATCATCATCATCATCATCATCATCCATTAGGCTGACCACTAGTCAAAGAATTTTTTGGCTCCATTAACTCATGAAACAAACAAAAAAAATACAAAATACTCATCAAACTTGGGATATTCCTTTTTATTTTTGCAAAAATGTTAGCAAAGTAGTAAGAAAAGGTTTCTGAAGGGACTAAGAATGACATGGTTTTTAGACAATCTGTAGATAATAATTCAGCTGTTTCTACTATAAACATGATATCATTTTCTGTGATCAATGACAGACATTTCACTAGGGGAAAAAATTACTTCAAACTTCCTTCACATTTTGCAGATGAGCTTGGTATTCTGAACTATTGTTGTCCTGGGACTGTATCTCTTTGCTCAGCAGGCGAATCAAGCTGTAGCTGACTGAAACTGCTTCCGTTATATTCCAGCTTTTTCATAAGGTAACTGGTTTCCATTAGCTAAATTTCTCTAAGAAATGGTAATAATCAAAGTCAACAGATTTGGGATCAAATACGATGCTCCAGAAAGCATCTTAACTCTAAAATCAAGGATGAGGGTGGGTAACTCAGTTGTGCTACTGACCACATGTGATCTTAAACAGGTTATTTGATTTCTCTGAACTGTGTTTTCTTCCTCTAGATAGTAAAAGTACTGAGCCACATGACCTTCAAGATTCTTAGTCTCTCAAAATCTGGGATCCTAATTTTTATTTTTACATTTTCAGCTAATTTAAATAAATCAAATTGGATCTATTATTTCTGTTCATCTTTAGCCTTTCTTATAATTTTCTGAATTTGAATTTTGCTTTAACTAGGTTTGCCTGAACACTGACAATTAATTTGGAAATTAAATCTACTTTGATAACCAATGATTTTCTTTCTGTTAAAATATTGTATAAAATGAGTCATAAATGCAGTCATTCTGAAGTGATCCCATGTTTTAACTTCCCTTAGGATGGTTACCTGAGTCCAGCCCACCAAAGAAAATAGTCATCAAGATCATGAATCATATCTTCTTAGAACTAATCCCATCATCCCTATGATGAGGAGGAATTGAGGCTGCACTAAGATCATCCCCACATCCCCACAGGGAGAACTAGCATCTCTGGTGTTCATATATTTTTGGTGTCTACCAACCAATTCTCACCTGTGGCTCCAAAATATTGTAACATATGCAGTGGCCATAAGCTGGTAAAATAGCTTAGCCATATGGGCTAACCCAGTTTGAAGGTAATCCTGGTCTGTGAATTAGGGGGTGTTTACTCTAAGTCTGGGAAGACACTCTTTTGTCTTACTTTTCTTAAATTTCCCTTATTAATCAGGATATGATCCAAAGACTTTTTCCTTTTAACAATATAGTCAATTTTTAAAAATCTTTCAGAAGTAATTATTATTAGAAGTATTTATTAAATGTAATTATTTAGAATTTTTAGAAGTAATCATTCATGATATAAAGATATGATGTTTATCAGTAATGAATAAAAACTTTGGTCACTTTCATTTCTTAAATATTGAACCACATTTCCCCATAATTACTTCATGTGTACTTCATGTAATTAATCTATAAACAAAAATGCTTTCAAAAAAAAAAAAAGAGGGACATTGCTTTCCCCAGAATAACCTCAACACAATACCTTTGTTTGACTATATTTTTCTACAGCTGAAAGTACCTCATTGGGAATGATTAAATGCTGTGGAACAAGTATTGAAAATTACATCACAGGTATATTTTTAACTAGCAGCAAGCTGTCAACAACATGTCAGGAGGTAACAAACATTCCACAAAAAAGGTGTCAAGAATTTTCACTGTGATGAAAGATCTGAAGAGCCAGAAAATCTTTTGGCAGTAACACTAAATATGTCCAGGAATAACCCAATATCTCACAGACTGGTTTTTAAGCTAACTGCATCAGATGTGCTATTTTTACAGGTGTAACTTGGACAAGGTAAAAAACTTAAAAAAGAAAATATACACAAAAATGGGATCATAACAGTATCTGATATGGCAGAGACCTAGCTCACCTAGTTCAATCCCTTGATGAGCTACCTGAAGTGTGGGACAATTTCATTTTTTGTTTTTGCATCTCCAGCACTTAGTGCAGCATGTAGCTCTTGACTAATATCTGTTAAATTGAATACTAATAGCTAGCCTTTATACAGCACTTTAAGACTTGCAAAATGGATTTCACTGGATCATCACAATAAACAATGAGTATTATTATAAACCTCATTTGACAGATGAGGACACAGAATAAGAAAGGTTAAGGGATTTGCTTGGATCACACAACTGGTAAGTTATCTGAGGCAAGATTTGAACTCAGGATTTCCTGACTCCAATTCATTAAGAAGACCTGTTTTTGAGGATAAATGAAGAGAATGAAGCTTCAGAAAAAGAACTGCCTGCTACAAAGGCAGCCAGATGGCACAGCAGAAAGAGTGATGGGGCTGGAATTGGACTCTGACTTCAAATCCTGTCTTTTTTATATAATTTACAATGCAATAAACTTTAATAACTTTATACAAATTATGAATGACTCAAAAATACTTACAAAAGCCCAAACTTTAAGGCACAAGATATTAATAAAATTAAGAACATTTTAAATTGCAAAGCAGCCATTCAAATCCTGTCTTAAACATTTACTAATTGGGCAAGTCTTTTAACTCCTCTCAATTCTGGTTCATCTGTAAAATTAAGCTACCTACGTCCCAAGGTTGAAATGATGGACAATAGAAATAATATCTGTAGAGTGTTCATCGCAGTGCCTGGAACAAAGTAGGGGCTTCCCCCTTTTAGTGTTAGTGATAGATTTAAATAAAAAAACCCTAGTCTTCTGATTTTAGTCTAAAAAATTTCCCAATACTTATGCATCTCCAATGTCGGTCTTTCCAGACTACCCTAGTTCCCAATGCTCTCCTCTTCCAGTTATCATATATATGCTGTCATTGTCTGCATGTAGACTTGTAGAATGCAAACTTCTTGAGGACAGGAATTTATTTTTTTAAATCTTTAACTCTATAGCCCAAGTGCCTAAGGAGTCTTGTACAAGATAGTCACTTAATAAATACTTGTTGGATTGGGGTAGATTGAATAGATAAAAAAGAACTATTACCAGATAGATCAAATCTATAATAGCTCATGAATGTCTAAGAAAAACATTTATGCAGAAAGAGAGGTAGACAAATTAGAAATGGAATCCAAACCCTGGCATAGTGTGCTTACAGGCAGGGAAAAGAATGGTTCTGTACAGTAGACAGGAAAGTCTGCTGATGCCCTTTCATCCAGAAGAATAATGTGAATAACTTTTTCTTAAGGGACCAAATTACCTAGATGTGTTTCTGACAACTTGGACAGCTTGTCTGAATAACAAAAGCATTGCTAAAGATCTATCCTGCCTAGCAATTTTCTTGGTGATTGCTAAGAGTCATCTTTATTTTAAATATGCTAACACATTCATAATTCAGGGCTTATTTTATTGGACTCAGGGCTTACGTGTAGTAACTTATTTTCTTTTTTTTTAATTTAATTATAGTTTTTATTTACCAGATATATGCATGGATAATTTTACAGCATTGACAACTGCCAAACCTTTTGTTCTAATTTTTCCCTTCCTTTCTCCCGGCCCCAAGATGGCAGGTTGACCAATACATGTTAACTATATTAGAGTATAAATTAAGTACAATATATGTATCCTTGTCCAAACAGTTATTTTGCTGTACAAAAAGAATCGGACTTTGACATAGTGTACAATTAGCCTGTGAAAGAAATCTAAAATGCAGGCGGACAAAAATAGAGTGATTAGGAATTCCATGTAGTGGTTCATAGTCATCTCCCAGAGTTCTTTCGCTGGGTGTAGCTGGTTCAGTTCATTACTGCTTTATTGGAACTGATTTGGTTCATCTCATTATTGAAGAGAATCTTGTCCATCAGAATTGATCATCACATAGTATCATTGTTGAAGTATACAACGATCTCCTGGATCTGCTCATTTCACTCAGCATCAGTTCATGTAAGTCTCTCCAGGCCTCTCTGAAATCATCCTGTTGGTCATTTCTTACAGAACAATAATATCCCATAATATTCATATTCCATAATTTATTCAGCCATTCTCCAATTGATGGGTATCCGCGTACTTTCCAGTTTCTGGCCACTACAAAGAGGGCTGCCATAAATATTCTTGCGCATGCAGGTCCCTTTCCCTTCCTTAAGATCTCTTTGGGATATAAGCCCAGTAGTAACCCTGTTGGGTCAAAGGGTATGCACAGTTTGACAACTTTTTGGGCATAGTTCCAAATCACTCTCCAGAATGGCTGGATCCATTCACAATTCCACCAACAATGTATCAGTGTCCCAGTTCTTCCACATCCCCTCCAACATTGCGCATTATCTTTCCCTGTCATTCTAGCCAATCTGACAGGTGTGAGGTGGTATCTCAGAGTTGTCTTAATTTGCATTTCTCTGATTAATAATGACTTGGAGCATCTTTTCATATGGCTAGAAATAGTTTCAATTTCTTCATCTGAGAATTGTCTGTTCATATCCTTTGATAACTTAGTTTCTTAAAAAATAAAACCTGAAATATTTTTGGAGGCAAGGAGTCATCATTAAAAAAAAAAAAAAAAAAAAAAAAAAAAAACTCTAATTGAATAATGTTAATGCCAAACCTTATTTAAAATGAGTTATCAGTTTTTGTATTTTTTTAATTAAAATTTTAGACAAATACTAAAGTATTATGCTGAATGTTTTATTGTTGTTATTCTTTTTCAACATATTTTCCAAATTTTAACAATATGGAGTGGATTATTGTTGCTTTTTGGTTTGTATCTTTGATTTCAGTGTCTAGTGAGCAAATTTCCTCTACCAACTGACACTTCTGGCCTTAGGGAGATGCCCACGGCATTGAGAGATTTCATACAGACAAGTAAGGGTCAAAGGCAGGATTTAATGCCAACTCATCCTGAAACCAAGTGTTTCAGAGACCAAGAACAGCTCTCCAGCGTTCTGCCACAGTGGTGTTCACAGGACGGAAAGGTGAGCAGGAGAAACATAAAGACAGGAATAACACAGAGTAACAGAAAGAAGTCTGAGCTGCTTCCAATCCATAAAAGAAATTTGTTTGAGTCCCATCCACCTCTATCACTAACTGTGGCCAAGTCTCTACAAATGCAATATCTATTCATCAAGTGCCTGTATGTCACCGGGAGAGATATGAAGTAGAGGAAAGATAGGATTCTGATTTCAAAAAGTTCAGAGTTTATATAGCAAGTGGACAGAGCTCTAAGAGATATGGTCAATAATATTGATGGTAAATTGACCACTGGGCAGACTTGTCCGGAAGCAGGACTAATAGTCTGGAGGCGTAGTTGGGGGTACTACCACTGCCAGGGGTTTGGGGCTTTTTTCCCCTAATTGGTGAGTTGAGAAAGATGGGCTCTGTCTCCACAATTTCTTCTTTCAGTGATGGCTATGGGAGTGACTGGGTGTCAGGGAGACAGCTATTTCCAAAGCTCTTGGGCCCCGGGTTCCAGGCTGTCCCCCTCAGGTTCTATGAGAAGGAAAAAGGGAAGGAATAGCATATTAGACATAGAAAGCTGGGCAAAAATAAAGTCCTGAAGATATGCAAGGAGCAGATAGGCAGAGAACAATCTCATTGGCAGGAGCACTGAGGCATGAAAGGAATAGCTTAACTGATAAATAGTGGATGGCCTTGAATGTCATGTTGACAGTTTTGAACTTTAATCAGCAGGCAATTTCTCTGAAGTGTTTTGAATTTGTTTGCTAGTTTTCAGTAGAGATTATCATAAGGACGTAGATTTCTAGCTGGAGGTTTTAGACAACATCTAATCTAAATCGTTTCACAGAGAAGAACCTGGATGCTCAGAGTGATGTAGCCACAGGTAGTACAGTAGTTTTTCCTGGGTGTCAGGTAAACAATTACCTGATTACAATTTACTAAGTAGGTCACTGAGGAGGGACAAGCAGCCTATATGGAGGTTCTATGAGGTCTCAGAATCCTTCTGAATCCCCAGAGCAATTCTGGGTTTCAAGCCAATGGTGGGTAAGGAGGAGTTAACTTAGGGGATGCCAGTTTTATTGTGGTACCCTGGCCCAGGAAGTGTTGAAGTCAGCATGCAAAGCACTACACAAAAGTAAACTATTATCAAGAACTGTGGGGTTCTTATTGTGCATGTTTTCTCTCCCAAACAGAACAGTTCTGAGACTAGAAATAGGCAGGTCAAAGTAGCTAATCCATGCTCCACCAAGCTGCCAAAGGGATATTTTGAAAGGCTTGACCACCTCACTCCCTTCTTTAGTAAATTCTAGTAGCTCCCTATTAACTGTAAAATCAAATATAGCCTCCTCCTCTGTCTGGCATTTAAACTCCTAGCTCTAATCTGCCTCTTCATTGGTATTACTCATTACTTGCCCTCACATTTGCTATTTTCTAACCAAATTAGGATTGTTGATGTTCTTCACACATAAAATCACTTTTCTCGGTGCTTTTGCTGGGTTGGTCACCATGTTTGAAATGTACGCTGTCATCTCCCACTCTAAGAATTTTTAGTTTTCTTCAGTTTATTTCAAGGCCCCCTTCCACAAGAATCCATTGCTGATCCCTATCCTCATTCACCTCCACAAAATTACCTTTACATTTCATCTACTTATACAGGTTGCTTTCCTTTCTAGAAAGAAAGGTCCACAAAGGCAGAGATTACTTTTTTTTTTTTTTTTTTTTATGCCTAGTGATTAGCAGGATCTGATACATATAAGGCATTTGATAAATACTTACTGATGCATAGATAAATTGAGCAAAGATAAATAGTCTTGGAAACACTACCTCAGGTACTGACACATTTAGTAGATGAGATTGTGAAGTCACTATCAGTTTTCCTTGAAAATCATGGACCACAGGACTAGAAAAATGGCAAATGTTTAAATTTTCAAAACAGGTTTTGATTCCTGGTAAAATTCTACAACACATTAAACTGATGGTTTGTGAATATCTAGGAAAATAAGCAGTAATCTCACACACAAATAATATGGCTTTGTCAAGAAAAAGCCATGTCAGACTAAAATATTTTTTTTTGACAGGTTTACTCTACTTGTAAATCACAGAAATGCTGCTGATTTATTCTGCCTACATTTCAACAAAACATTTGAGGAACCTCTCTTGCAATTCATTGCTTTAAAAGGTGGGAAGAAGAGAGTCTGATAATGAAATAGATGGATTTAGAAGTGACTGAATAGCTTTCTCCCAAAAGTTGTCATAAATGGATTTATCAGCATGGGAGGAGTCTAGCAGATTGTCCCAGTGTTTAACATTTTTATAAAATACTTAAATAAGAGTACAGATGCTATACTTATCACATGATAAGAAAATAGAAGGACAAGCAACATTGTACATAAATTGTAAAATTTATTGGCACACCTTGTCCTTCTAGAGTTAGTGTTAGCTTAGAATTTATAAAAGCATTTTAAAGTTTCCAAAGTTACAAATAGTTTCTCATTCTATCCTTTCAACAACAATAGGAGGCAGATGCTATTATTTTCATTTTACAGATGAAGAAACCAAGGTGGACAGTTTAAGTGAATTGATCAGGATCCTACACGTATGAGGCTGGGCTGAGGTCTTTCTGACCCTATATCTGGTGTTTTACCTTCCATCCTATTTTGGCAAAGTTTTCACTTGAATAGGGGTAGATTCCCTCCCTGACTATTCCCTTCTAACTGATTACAGTTCTAATTATTAAGCACATGGGTTAGCATGTAAAACATAAGTAATGCAGGCAACTAAGTCTTCAACACATAAATGGCTTACAAAGATGGTGAATGACAAAAAAAAAAAGAGAGAATTAGAAGAGATAGGTCCATGAAAACAATGTAAAAGTCAGTCTGTATTCTTCATAAGCCATGGTTTCTGGCAGAGAAATTAGAAAGCCAGCCTCATACAATATATTAACCCCAAATAGCCTTAGAATATGTAAATATATATATATGCTAAGGAGAAACTGTGACACAGTAAATGGTCAATTATAAGATTAAGAACAAAAGGACTTTATAACTGAAAAACAATGAGTCACAATTTCAAAAATCCCAGTCAGAGAAAGATGAAAACAAAGAACAATGGACATACTATTATCCTGAAAGCAGGATTATTGATCATTTTCACAAGTTTATATTTTAGAGAATTTAATAGGTTTAGCTGGTGACCTTGGAGGAAGGGTGACATACATTTTCCTACAGGCATAGTCCACCAGACTGCTGCTTAGTTCTTTTTCTCCAGAGGTATTTTTCTCTGTAAAGAACATTTCTTCCTTCTGCTCCTACTTGTAGAACCAATAGTATGTGTGTACATTCCCCTAGCACAGTGATGCTTGCAGGCTGGAGAAGCTTACAGACATCTTCTCAGAATCATGTTTTCAAATATATATAAAATGCAAAATTACAAAGAAAATAAGTTATATTAAATAGAATGATCAAAGTATTTTTTAAAATTCATAGACCCTACATTAGAACCTCCCCTAACACAATTTTTGCCCCTGTCCTTTCCTTCCTTCATTCAATCAATAAACATTGTGTCTACCACGTACCAGGTGCTAAGTGCTGGGAATAGAAAGAAAGGCGAACTAGAGGAACTCATCATTTAATGGTGAAGACAATATGTAAATAGCTACACATAATATATATGTATATACACATATAGGATAAATATATATATTATAGTGTAATTATTTGCATATGTATGATACATATGTACATATATATATACATATACATCATATATACATACATACAGGACAAATATATACATATACAGTATATATGAATATAGTGTAGTTATTTGTATACGTATATATACATATACATACACACATGCAGGACAAATATATATGTATGTATAATGTGTAACTATTTGCATACACACACACACACACACACACACACTCACACACACATATAAAGGACAAATAGTTTTCTACTCCCAAATCCAAAATTCCCTTCCTCCTTATCGTTAGCTTCCCACTTCTCTGGGCAATCATCAATAGTATCATTGAACTTGGGAAGACCAATTAACTGCCCTATACATCTCAACATCCCTGTGATTCTCCAGATCAAAGTTCCATCTGGTGACTACTCCCCCATATGTTCCCTGTTCCCTGCTTGAGGAAAGTAAATAATTTTTGAAATTAAAATGCTTGAAAATATGCATTTTCTATGCCTCTCCTCTCCAACAACCTCTCCACTCTACAAAAGAAAATACAGGAGTAAAGGATTTCTCATCATTTCATCTTTCAAGATACTTCACTTTGGCCAAATTACTGAAAATTTCTTGGGGAGGGGAGAGGAAGAGAATGTTTAGATGAATCATGTGATATTTGAGCTAGAAGTAGCTAAATTAGACACCTTATAGCCTAAAGCCTTCAATTTTATAGATGAAGAACTTGAGCTTCAGAGTTTTTAAGAGACTTGACCCAAAGACTAGTCTATGGCATATCTAAGAGTAGAAATAAGAAAAATTACACTACTAATTCTTGACTCCCAGGCCAGCCACTTGCCTACTAAAGCATGCCAAAGGAAAGAAAATAATGGTACCTAGGTCATAATTCTCTTATCTATTGGGTAAAAACAAGGAAAGGCCATCCAAAGTCTGGGGCCAGAGTCCTAAAGGCAGGACGTTAGTTTAATGGGTACTACATTTTCCAGTATATATTGAAATTCATCCATAGTAGCCACCTGGCAGAACAATTAATTATCTTTGTGGAAATTTGCCTCTCTTTTTTTTAGATAGATTATATGTTTCTAAAGGAAGAATTCCTGCCAGAAATTTATTTTATTCTCAGCTAAGGACCTAGTTGAATGGCATATACAAAGGGGATACTCAATAAATATTTAATTTGCTATTACCCCTTAAGCAATGCTTTACTAATTTTTATTTTTAGGCTGGAAAAACCAAGCATATCTCTTTTTTTCACATCCCCAATACAAAAAAAGATTACATTCTAGACTTGCTCTTTATTGGATTCTAAAAAATTGGTGTTGTTAGACAAAAATTTGTCAATTCCCCAAATCTTAAGAAAATTTTATTTCTAGTTTATTTGTTCTATAACCAAAACTATATATTATTCTTTCCCCACCTACTGTCCCTCAAGTTATTCATGGTGAGTGATGTAGATAGTATGGGAGGTCGCTTAAAATACACTACTTGTAAAAGAAAACTAATGCAAGAGAATTTAGTTACTTAATAAAGTAGTTAGTTACCTAAGGAGGTTTTAATGTATAAGGCAAGAGGCAACAAACTTTTGAATAAAGAATCTTAATATTAAGTAACATTATATCACTTATTTTTTGGTAAGGATTATTTTTTTTGAATCTTAAAAGTTTGTGTAAGTAAAAGTTATTTCTGAATGTTTTATCAAAATGTTAGCACAAATTAAAAACTCAAAAAAAATTGGGGAGGGGAAGAAGGTGAAAAGGTGCACAGGATAATGATTAAAAACACACAAAAAAAATGTTATTCCAAAGAGGAAGGATAGGATAGGAAAAAAAATCAAAGGATCATGTAACGTGCTGTTGTCTCCAGAAGTTGCCAATCGCTCTCTGGGAGATCTGCTGTGTCAACTCAAATCTCTCAGACAGATTCTTCTTCCTGTAGAGAGCCATCGTCTCCAGACAGTTGCCGTTAACTCTCGTCCAGAGAAGTGACTTCCCTTCCTGCAGAGAGCCACATCAAGCCTGGTCTAGAGCAGAGACTGATTTTTTCCTCCAGAGCTGTCCTCTTTATCCTCCCAGAGAATGGGCATGAGATAATGCAAGGGCTTCTGGGAAGAAGTACTTCAACCAATGAACTTGCTCCTCCTAAGCATGCAAGCTCTTCCCCAGGAATTCACAAGTCAAACTCCCAGGAAAGGCCAGAACTAGAAAATTGTTAAGTGCCAACTTAGCACTTAGTTAAAAACCTAATATCTCATTATCTCATTAGCACTTAGTAAGAACCTAACATCTCCCCCTTTCTTTTGATTTAGAACATGGGGTGGTCATGACCTTGAAACATAAATCCATCAATAGGGGAGGCATTACACATAATTACATAGATTATTACATAAACACATAGTAACATAGTAATATAACATGCTAGAAGTATGTAACAAATAACATGATCAAATAATCATAAATTGAGAATTTATAAATGTCCATAAGTCCATTGTTCATTAGTCTCATCTTGTGTTAGGAAATCCATTGATTCCTGCTAGTTTTTAAAGTTCTTTAACAGTCTTCTTATTAGCCATGATCTTTCAGTGTCAGATGTTTCTTAGATTTTCTCCTTTGTTTTGAGGTCTCTCTCTTTTTCTGTCTCTCTCTGATGGACAAGGCGAATACGACTCGTTGGCACCCATCTGATTCCTTCTCCATCTGAAGAAATAGCAAACCCTCTCCCCCAGGCAGTTAACCTATCTGGTCCCTTCCATTCACCACTTTCTGGGTCTCTCCACATCACCTGGAGATTATTTAAGGACAGTGGAGCTGCTCGCACTGGACACTGTCCTTCTGGTGGGTTATAAAACCTGTCTGCAGGAGCCAGTGCATCTTTGTCAAAAATTAGAAAATTAATGGTATAGAGAACTAAATTTAGAAGTTACCTAGGCTACCTGTGGCTCCCCCTTTCTTTTGTTTTTGGAGGAGTGTCTTAATGTCTCTGTTTCTTCTCTCTACTATTGCCTGATCTTGCAGATTAAAAGGTATTCCAGTAATGTGTAATATCTTATACTGTGCACAGAAGTGCGCAAAATGTTTAGAACTATATGCAGGTCCATTATCTGTTTTTATTTCTTGTGGCACACCCATAATTGCAAATGCTTGGATAAGGAATTCAGTGACCACTCGGGCTGTCTCTTTTGCTGTTGGCACTGCAAAAGTGAATCCTGAAAAGGTATCTACTACCACATGGATGAAAGACAGACGACCAAAAGATTTATAGTGGGTCACATCCATTTGCCAGATTTCATTGGGTCTCAAATCATGAGGATTCTTCCCTGGAGAGAGTGTAGGAGCATGGAAAGGAAGACAAGTTTTTTACTATGCTCCTAGTTTCCTCTCTTGTGATTCCAAATTGTAAACATAAAGCTCGAGCAGCCTGATATTTAGAATGAGATTCTTGTGCTTCCTGAAATAGAGGACTACTAGCTAACATGGTTAAAAAGGCTATCTGCCTTTGCATTTCCATCAAAAATAGGACCTGGAAGTCCACTATGTGAGTGGACATGCAAGATATAAATCTTGCCTGGATGTTTTATCACTTGCTCTTGAAGTTCCTTAAAGAGCTGATAAATATTAGAGGCTGCAAATTTTATTTGGGCTGTGGCAATTCTTTGTACTACACCTACTGAATAGGCTGAATCAGTAATTATATTTACGTCTCCTGGGTAAGAGCTAGCATGATAGCAAATAATTTGTTCTGTTGAGTGGACTGAAAAGGAGCCCTGACTACTCTCTTTATGGTTAACATCATGAGAGTATACAGCACAAATATTTTCTTTGGAGGCATCTGTAAAGATTGTTGGTCCTTTAAGAGGAACCTTAGAAACCTTTTCTTCAAAAATCCATCGCCAATTATGTAGTAGCCGGGTTATCTTTAATGGAGATCCATGTGCAAAATTTGGAGCTACGGCCAATAAAATTTGCCATTCTGGGATGGTCTCACAACATACATTAATTTGTGCATTAGTATAGAATGCATATATTTTTTCAGGACTTATTTCAGATAATTGTATTATTATTCTCTTAATTGCCTTTAATAAAATTCTAGCCACAAGCACTGGGTAAGGAGCAAGGCTTTGTTTTGGTTGTGCCACTTAATCACACTGTCTCCTTGATGAAGGACTGCTGTGGGTGCCTCTTTTGTAGCAAAAACTGATATTTCCAAGGTTTTTTGAGTGACTCTTTCAACCACATTGGATATGAAGGACTGCTGTGGGTGCCTCTTTTGTAGCAAAAACTGATATTTCCAAGGGTTTTTGAGTGACTCTTTCAACCACATTGGATAAAGCCAGTTCAACTTGTCTCAAAGCCTCTTGTGCTTCTTTGGTAAGCGGGTGTGGTGAATTTAAAGCACTGTCTCCCCTTAAAATGTCATATAGAGGTTGCAATTGATTGGTAGTTAAGTCTAACACTGGATGCATCCATTGGCTATCTCCTATTAATTTTTGGAAATCATTTAAAGTGTTCAACTTCTCTGTTCTTAAAGAAAGCTTTTGTACTGTGAATGTCTTAGGATATACTTCATATCCTAAATATTGAAAAGAAGCACGTCTTTGAATTTTTTCTGTAGCTATATGCAGTTTGTAGTACTTCAGTGTTTCCATGGTCTTTTGTAGACATGCTTCTAACATTTGTTCCTCAGGTGCACATCCCAAAATATCATCCATATAATGTAACAATATTACTTTTGGAAATGCTTTTCTTACTGGCGCAAGAGCAGCAGCAACATACATTTGGCACATAGTAGGGCTGTTTTTCATTCCCTGTGGCAAAACTGTCTTTTACAAGGCTCAGCCAAATTAACACTGGCCCTGAAAAAGCAAATCTTTTCATATCCTCCTTATCTAGAGGGATAGAATAGAAACAATCCTTAATGTCTATAACCCATAGAGGCCATTCTCTTGGCAACTGAGTAGGAGATGGAAGTCCAGGCTGAAGAGTTCCCATAGTTTCCATCTGTTCATTTACTCTTCTTAGATCAGTTAACATCCTCCATTTTCCAGATTTCTTTTTTACCACAAATACTGGGGAATTCCAAGGATTTAGAGAAGGCCCGGCTAGCTCAGTCGTAGAGCATGAGACTCTTAATCTCAGGGTCATGGGTTCAAGCCCCACGTTGGGCACCCATATGTAACGTGCTGTTGTCTCCAGAAGCTGCCAATCGCTCTCTGGGAGATCTGCTGTGTCAACTCAAATCTCTCAGACAGATTCTTCTCCCTGTAGAGAGCCATTGTCTCCAGACAGTTGCCGTTAACTCTCGTCCAGAGAAGTGACTTCCCTTCCTGCAGAGAGCCACATCAAGCCTGGTCTAGAGCAGAGACTGATTTTTTCCTCCAGAGCTGTCCTCTTTATCCTCCCAGAGAATGGGCATGAGATAATGCAAGGGCTTCTGGGAAGAAGTACTTCAACCAATGAACTTGCTCCTCCTAAGCATGCAAGCTCTTTCCCAGGAATTCACAAGTCAAACTCCCAGGAAAGGCCAGAACTAGAAAATTGTTAAGTACAGACTTAGCACTTAGTAAAAACCTAATATCTCATCATCTCATTAGCACTTAGTAAGAACCTAACAGAATCACAAGTTAGAAAACGATTTAGCAAAAAAATAAAGGAGTAGAAATGCAAAAAAAAAAAAAAAAAAAAAAAAAAAAAAAAAAAAAAAAAAAACTCAAGAGGCACAGAATACAAGAGTATAATATATCTTACTCTACCTTAAATTAATTGCCCAAGATCTGAGGGTTGACAATGATCTCCAGATCAATGCTTCCTACCACTCAATCAACTCTGCCTTACCTTATTCAGAGATTAAAAGGAGACAAAATAGCATAGAAAATAGAGAAGAGACCTTACTGAGCTAGGATGCTACATTTGAGGCAGACTACCTATGTGACCCTTAGTAAGCCAGTACCTCAGCAACTAAGACAACAGTTGCTCACTGGTAAATGAATTTTCCTTCACTTAGAATTTCCATAACATCTATCACAACTAAATGTGTCCAACTTATCTGCACCTTCCCTGCTGATCTCCAAACCATATGGAAGGGTAGAGAAATTGCTTTTGTTTCAGCTGGACTTCACGTGACAAAAAATATTTCATTATAAATTTGTATATCTACTTCAGATGGGAATTATTAGTAAAATTCAGGCAAAAGGCAATTGTAGCTCTCTGTTAAAATGTATTGATGGGTATCACAATTTCCTAATGGCACCCTTTGTCTCCTAGAAGTTACTCTTACCATCTCACCTTCAACCTTCCAGCCTGGATTCATTCTCAAGTGTTTCCAACAGTGCTATTATTTATTCTGCCTCTTGTCTTCTTTTCTCCCTAAACTGGCCACATTATAAAATGTGTCTTCATTCAGTTACATTTACTTTAAAAACTTTATGCTCCTTGCTCTTAAAGATAGTTATGATAAAATAACAAGAGTTCTAGAAATGAAATTCAAATCTGATTTTCAGGTTTGCTATGAAACTAGCTACTAGCTGTCTAATAGCAGGCAATTAATTTAGTCTCTATAAGTGGTGAATTGCTCGTTTGATAAATGAGAAGTTAGACTAGATTACGTTTTATGTTCTTTACAACTCTAATAAATGGTAAAACTTAAAAATATATAAATAAAAGACTAAAATTAAAATTTCCATTATCCCTCCAAATTTTGGGAGATACCACAAGCTTCCTTGGGAAAAGGCACCCCTTCCATTACAAAGCTGTGTAATTATCTCTAACATACAGGTGTGAAGTTTTAAACACATTAGCATTAAAAACATCCCTGAATTCTTCTTCATCATAACATTTATAGTACATAGTTTTGATGACTAGCAAGACACAATTAAAATTTTCAAGGCACAGAATCAAATAACAAATGAAATGGTAATAATTTTTTAAGTTCACAAATTTCTTGCTTGCATAACAGATACAATCTTGACCTCCACCTACTATATAGTTCAATAAAAGTTTATTTTTACTTAAACCAAATTTAGATCTTTAATACAGACAATAACGAGCTTGAAAAAGATGAGAGTCATAAAGTATTCTTTATTAAGATCATTAAAAGTTGTAGAAACAACTTTGTAATATAAAGGCACAGGGAGACAGTTCTGGTAAAATATTGAAATTAAACAGCAACTTACAGTACAAAAGACAATTTTAATGCACATACAAATCCCAAATGTCTCATTCAAAAATATTTTACCGAGTTTGTCTATTAATGGGCAATGGTTAAAAATATAAACTGCTGTTGTATAATAAATATCTGATAGGTGCAAGTTGAACAAAATATTTATTGCTTTTCACAAACAAGTTGTTCCCGATAGTTTTAAAATTCCAATTTCTTTTCATAATCTGCTTTATCAGCCTATTTCTAAAGGAACTAAGTCCCACAACAAATTTAAAAGGGAAAAATGCCAGTTATGAAAAACTACCTTTACTATCAATCTTTGCTGGCAGTGTTCTCATATACCATTCAGTAATCACACATTCAAATCAGACTTGAGGGGAAAAATAAAATGAACAGCAATTTCAATGTTAAATCATGGTCTTTGTTTTTGATTTTCACTGGTATTCTAAGGTTTGTGATATAGATTCTTCAAATAAAAAGGTGCTTTGTTTCAAGAATGTAGTTGTTATTTGAAGGCTTTTGAAAGTGTTAAGTATGGGGTGAATGTCTGCCATAAAGTAAATTTACTTATGACAAAACCTTTCAGAATTTACAAAGCAGCTTTTAAATTATTTTCTCCAATTAAGAAATGTTTTATAGAGAGCTAGATTATGACCGCATTAAAAAAAATTAAGTCTAAATGATCTGCATAATCTGTACTCATTTTATTTTTGGCAAATATAATCTAATTTTTCATATTTAAATAAAATTTCAGAACTATCGATTTTATTTCACCCTGCTCTTTAAAAAGAAAATAACCAAAAAAAAACCACTTAATTTGGTTTGAAAAAAAAATTTCAATACAGTACTCAAAATAATTCATCATGAAGCCTTGATTTGGTTTAATTCCATGCTTTTGCTACTGTAAAAAACACAGTGGCTACTGTTTTCATTATTAATATTACAGCTCTATTGAGAATTGTCTAAAAATGCAAAAACCAAGCTCTTGTAATTTTCAAGAAAGTTTTTTTGGTTGTGCATATTTCAATCACTTTCTTATTTAGAATAAGGTCAATCTTATGTCAGACACTGTACCAAATTGTACTGTAAACAGAAATGAGCTAAAATTGCTTACATCAACAGTAGGCAATTTTACAGCATGATTATCCGTCTTAAATGGCCCACCTAGCATTATCATCTGTGATATATGGAGCTATCGTCCTTGTATATAAGCAATGAATACCATAATTAAGAGAGTAAGCAGACTGGCTGAATAGCCTAAACCATACACTCATGTTCAGCCTTCCTTGGAGTAAAAATTTACATCAGTCCCTCCATGACTAAAATAGTTGCCTACTCCTGAAATAGATAAAACATTAAACACTGATAAACTTAAAATGATTTTGTTGACTCGGGGAAAAGCGCATCCAACACACACATCCACACACTCACACATCCACACACATGACCAAAATTACCCTAAAATGTACAGCCCTAGAAGAACTTTGAAATCAGCTATCAAATGTCAAAAAGAAATGAAGAAAATTTACATCTTAAAAATAAAATAGCTAGAAGACTAATGAATCTAGGGTTAGTCAGGCTAAAGAATTTGAAAATGCTTTTTTTTTTTTTTTTTTTTTTTTTTTTTTTAATCTAGCCTAGGGACTGACTAATGTTTCTTTGGCATATGCTTTATTTACTCCACTGGACTAATTTTCCTTTAAAAACAAAATTTGGGGGATTTTCCCCTCCCCTGCCAAAAGCAGATGCCACTTCCTACTAAGCTCTTCTTAAAGTCTCTAGTCAATCTAACTTAGACATTTTGAAACATATGCCAAGAACTCCCTGCTCAATTTTACTTATTGGCATAGTGGGTAGAAATTTGTGTAACTACTAATTGACCTGAAGCACTCTTATATGAGAGCTGTAATGACAGAACCACAAGAAAGGAATAAAGTTCACAATGTACCTAGAATGTTAAAAGAAAAAAAAAAAAAAACTGGCATATACATAATATCCAATTGAAAGACAGTAAACATGGGAATCCTGCCCTTGTAGTAAATATGAACCACACAGCAATGAATGAAAACCAGTAAAGTTTTTAAAAAATGCAATACCTACATTTAGCTGCATGTATATAAATTTAATAAGATGAACATAAAATAGAAAGAAAAAAAAAAAAAAAACTCCCACATATCAGGAGGAAAAGAGGCCTATAAAACAGGCCATTCTAACTTGACTTTCCAAGTAAATGCAAGAGCTTCACAGAATTGTGATACTAATGCAGGCTATGTCAAGTACCCTTTGATACACAAGCCAATTAAGCTATCAGATATTTCCAATAGCTTTACAATATTTGCTGATCTACCCCTCAGATATTCAGGGGAGAAGAAAGTCTATGGTAGCTCCAATCTTCATAAGATGGATACACAATTGTTTGCAGAGAAGCATCATATCTTTGAAATGCCACATTTGATGAATGTTAACGTATTAGATTTACTAGATTAAATTTATCTTTTGAAGGTAACTCTTGCAAATTTCATTTCTCCTCATAGAGCAATATCTTTAGTTTTAGCCAGTGCTAACGTCAAAAGGGAAAAAGAAGAAGAAGAAGAAGAAAAAAAAAAAAAAATCAGCATGGACTACCTCCCATTGTTACTTAATTGTGCTAAATATTCCCGCAGTTCTTTTGCGGCTTGGAATCGGCCAAACCGCTTCTTTGGGCGGGCACACTCATCAAGCAAGGCCTCCAGCCGGCCATCTTTGGCGATTTCGCCTGGTGGGTCATGAAGCAGTCCTCCAGAAGTGCCCCGCCAGGTGGCGTGTCTGGACAAGAGGTTCTGACAAATAGCATAGTAATTGTGATCCACAGTGGCGCGAGAACAAAGAATTTCTTTTGAAAATGATAAGCAAGCTTCTTTATCACAGTCATCAAACTTGCTTTCGTACCATACATCCCAGTTCTCAGGTTTATCTGTGAAAGAAGGAAAATATACTATTAAATGTCATCAAATGCTTAATTTCAAATCCAGGGAATTTCAACGATTTCACATAATATTATAGATCAAGTTCAGTTAACATCTATTTTCCATAGTGAAAAATGTGATTTCTACTTTAGAACTTGCCAAAAAAAAAAAAAAAAAAGTGTACATTTAAATGCAGCTAGATACACACACTTAATTAAAGTTTTATAAGAAACTGAGGTTACAATTCTATGAGTAAGGGAAAGAAAAAATGAGTGGGGATATGAAATTCCTTTGTTGTCATTTCCCCCCATTCATTGACATTATTTTCATTAACAAAAGAAACGGGAAATCCAAATGGTTAGTTACACATTTTACAATTTACTGATCCTGACATGATTCTTTAAGGTACTGTACCACATTTCCGTCACAACCATATTGGGTTTTTTGGATAATTCCTCCTCCCGCCCTACCTTTCTTCTTTGTAATTCTCTGTGCTGTCAAAATTCTATTCCTAAATAGGACATACTTTAATTTTCAATGAAGAATTTTAAGCTAGAAGACCTGAGATATTTGGTCAGTGAATATTTGCTTCTTGCAAATTTCTAGGTATCTCTAAACTGGAACTATCCTCAATACTGGCAACTTTCTTATTCTCTCTTGCTTTTCAATTACAATTTGAATCAATTTGTAAATCTCCAGGCATATACATTAAAAAAACAAAAAACAAAACAAAAAAAACACCTAAATTTCTAATATCATTATATCACTTCCATTTCCCAATAAATGCTTCCTCTCTTTTTCCTCAAAAGGCCATCTTATTTTTTATGGTTTTTTTTTAATTTCAAAAGATATGCAAAGATAGTTTTCAACATTCACTCTTGCAAAACTTTGTGTTTCAGATTTCTCCCCATTCTCCTTTCCCTAGATAACAAGTGATCCAAAATATATAAAACATGTGTAATTCTTATATACATATTTCTGCACAAGAAAAATCAGATCAAAAAGAAAAAAACAAAAGGAAGCAATAAAAAAGGTGAAAACACTATGTTGTGATTCACATTCAGTCCCAA
This sequence comes from Sminthopsis crassicaudata, assembly GCF_048593235.1. Taxonomy (NCBI): domain Eukaryota; kingdom Metazoa; phylum Chordata; class Mammalia; order Dasyuromorphia; family Dasyuridae; genus Sminthopsis; species Sminthopsis crassicaudata. The sequence continues at coordinate 48,710,093 of NC_133619.1, forward strand.
CAATCTTCTTTCTGGATATAGATGGCTTTCTCTATCATGCTTATTAGTACTGAAGGCCATATTTTATAAGAATGGATTTGAAAAGCAAAAGAAATTCTAGCAAACCTAGCCTGTAACACATTGATGTTATATACAGTGTTTTACATTCATAATCCCTCACTTCAGCAAAGAAGCTATCTCTTCTGATTTCATGGTATTTTATTTCTATTATTTTATTATTTTTCTATTTATGGTTTTATAGTCTTCTTATATATTATAGTTACTGTATGTGTGTATGTGTATATGTATTATATATATTTTGATTCTTATTATTTCATTTTGTATCATTTTATGTTCTCCCATATTTCCTAATATTTTTATATTTACTTCTTATAGTGAATTTATCACATTACACTGATGTACCAAAATCTGTTTAGCCATTGCTCAATCTGTAGAATTATTTTTGTTTCTAGTTCTTTGCTACTAGGGAAAAATGCTACTATAAATATTTGTATATGTTACCTTTCTTTCTCAGATACCCAATGCCTATCAGTGGCATCTCTTAAAGTCAGATATGTTTGTTAATTTATCATAACTCAAAACTGCTTTCCAAAATGGTTAAGATATGAACAAGCTACAATGACCACAGTCACATCCATACCAAATGAATGCAAAATTCTCCCTTTAACAATAGTATATTAATCTCCTTTCCTTCCCCCAACATTGGCCATTTCTATCTTTGGACATATGTTAAACAAATATATCCTTATTAACCTTTGGTAGTATGCGCCATCCCTGGCAAGGGGCCAATTATTGCAAAAGTACACCAAATCAATGGCAATTTCTAAACTCTTCAACTACAGTTGTTATTTGCAGGAATACAGCACTTTTAACACTTTCAAAGCTTCATTTATATACAAATTATTGAAATACTAATTACAACTTTTCTACATCCCTTCCTAAAAGACACCTAAAATACTGAAGGCATTATGGAAAAAGCATAATTACATTACTTGGATTTGAACTCCTAGTTAGCCCATTTAATAGCTATATGCTATAGATAAATCTTTTTTTCTATATGGATCTCCATTTCCTCCCTTTTAAAACGAGGGATCAGATGATCTTAAATGATTCTACCCAGAACCAAATACTAAGATACTTTTACCCCATAAGACATTGTTCATTGTCTCAGAAATTTAAACATAAATGTTATTTATAGTAACTATAGTATAGGCAATTTCAAGAGTTGTTTGGAACTTAAGATGTATTTTTTCATAGAAAAAACCCTTTTATGTACAAGAGATATTTATATCCATCTATAGACATACCTAAATGCATACATATTCACACAGATCTATATTACATATAATACACATATTGTATATACACGGGCACTCTATGCATGGACATATAGGGACACACATGCATTGTATTATATACACACGTATAAAATACACATACATACTAATCCTCACTGAACTATACTAATAGTAACAGAATCTGACTATGTTTTTAAAAATCATTTCTATGAAGAGTTGAGTCCCACTTCAAGACTCCAAGAATATATTTTCTTCTACAGCAGCAGGACAGGTACCCTGATTGAACTATCATGGAAGCTGTAGTATGAACAGTGAATTTCAATGCTGGGCCTAAAGTCACTGTCATCAGTGGTCATACATGGTTCTAGATTTGTTCATAAATAGCACTAAATCTCAATTAGGGAGGGAATTTCTCAGAAGATCTATAAGAGGATTGGAAGAAGGATAAAAACAGGTTACTCTAAGATCACAAGTAGCAGCTATAACTAATCAAGTTTAATGATTTTTAACATTTACTTTTTTAAAATAAAGACATCTCTCTCTCAAATTAGAACTTGATCTTCATGTTACTGAATGGAGATGGCCTAGCCTTGGATGTGTTTCATGGGTTACATAGAAGTACTTGATAGGCTAGATTTAATTAAAAGAATTAGGTACTTTATAAGATTTTCTAAATTTCATCTTGAGACAGTCTAATTATGAGCAAGAATTCCTTGTAAAATAAAAATGAATTACTGAGATTTGTGTGTGTGTGTGTGTGTGTGTGCATGTATATATACACACAGATATACAACCCTTACACACACAAATGAACACATGGTCATGTCTTGTCAAAGAATGAAAATTTAAAATTTCATGTTGCTTTGAAGTATTGAGTAAATGTGTAATTAAAAATTAAATGGGAAAGATTCTAGAAAAATTTTAAAAGTTTCAATGATCGTATTAATTTTATGCCAAAAGTTTCTATTTATATAAATAGCAACCAATATGGGAAGTTTAAGTAAAGGACTTATAGATTATGATATGGACATTATAATAAACACTACTCAGGAAAAGTTAAGATTAATCAAATGACAAGAAAAATTAAAATTGAGATAGTGGTAGCCAAGTTTCATGGGGTACTGCACAAAGGAGGTTCAGTTAAATAGGTCTGAATGTGGTGAGCACCAGGACATAACAGAAAGATCAACGAATCTGCATTCAGGAGAGCAGGATCTGAATTCTGGATCTGCTACCCATGGAGTTTTACGCAAAACACTTCATTCCTCTAGGTATCTTCTCCCTTGACAAATTGATATTTAGGGAATCAGATCTGTAACAGTCTGGATGGGAATAGTATGTACCTGAACTTTACCGTGCAGTGTATTTCTTAAGGCACTACACATTAAGCATCCCTTCAATTTCAACTTTCTTGAACAATTCTAGAAACAACTATTATCTCCTACAGTCTGTTTTAATTTGTCCTGCTTGGGGATTAGAGTACTATGTCACAAGATGCAAGGATGGAAAATAAGAGGTTTTTAGGATGAGGACTAAAGCTCCTGGTATGAATGTCAGGAATAGAAGAGGATATACAGATCAACAAGCATCAGCATCTATGAAAGGAGGTTCTGGCACCTGCACATCACAATAATACTGAATAATATGAATTCAAATGAATCTGAGAGGTCTTCAAATCCAAACTCCTCACTTTAAAGTACTTCAGAGAGGTCAAATGACTCTCTGATAAAGGCAGAATTTATCTTCTAGCATGTTTAGAACACAGATTCAGTGAATTTCTTTGTAAAATTTAATTCTGCATTCCTATTGATGAGAGATATGTTTATATTCTTTTTTTTAAGGTTTGTTCAATGTTGACTACATTAATCCATAAGAATTAAACACAGTTTTATACTGGAGAGAAGCAGTATTGCTTAATAATGCAAACCAAACATACACTGAGTCAACCATACATAGGTTCCCATTTTAGTCATCTTAGAACAGTGGTATCCAATTAAAGGAAGGCAATATAATGACTTAGAAAACCACATATTAACATCAATATTTAATTTTATTCTCCCTGTTAAATATTTTCCAATTACATTTTAGTCTGGGTCTAGCAGCACTCAAAGTATCCCATGAATACTTGACAACTCTGATCTTAGACAAATGAAAACAAAGTAGGCAAGAGGAAGAATGGTTTTTAAGGAGTCCTAAACATACGCAAAATGGGAAAATTGTTTTAAGAATATCAAGATGAATTAGGGAGGAATGGGAAAAGAAAATTAAAAGTACTTACTTTGTCTAATTAATCTTTTGTCTGCAACCAAAACATTTTCAGCATCTACAATGATCACCTTCCCATCTCTAGGACCAACTGCAAAGTTGTCAAAACTGACGTCTAGGAGGTAGAGTGCAAATTCAAAGTCATTGTTAGTAAGCTGTTCCGCTATTTCCATTAATTGCCAAGCCAGATCGACACGTTTTTCCCAGGGTGCATTGAAGTAGCTCCATAATTCTTCTCCAACATAATTTACAGCCACCATTCTTCCACATGCTCCAAGGTATTTTGCAAATGGCCAGCCTTCATCAGATGGAAAACTCTATAAAAGTAGGTTGCAAAATATTTTAATTCCAACATATAAAGGCAAAGATATTTACTTAGCTATGGAACAGTTTTCTGATGGCTGCAGAAGATATTCAAGGGCAATTATTTTATTACTCAATGCTACGAACCAAAGAACTGCTAAGTCTTCCCTTTCTTTGGTCAGAAGTACATTAAAAAAAAAAATTAGGTATTATCACAGAGTGCTTACTACCTAGTTAGGGTCTGGAAACATATTTGTTTCACTTGTTCAAATATTTATTCTGGATAAATAGCGATTTTTAACTAAATAAAAGCATTGTTATGGTGAACTGAAGAAATAACCTTCTTGTTTGTGATAGCATTAGCTCTATGAATTTTACTTCTAACACAAATCATGTTCAAATAAAGATTGAAAATATCTCTACCAAACTTTTTCCTGATAATAGGCATATATATTTTTTTCCTTCTGGATTGATTTAAAATAAAAATTTGTTTCCCTCCCTGTCCATTGGAATTTCTCTAACATCTGTATTTCTGAACAGGGGAGAAAGACATCTTAGAAAAGTGTTAATAGAAAGAACTGATGTGGGAGTTAGAAATTAGATCCAAGTCTCAGAGTAAATTAATATTTATGAATTTAAGCAACAGGTCAATTGCTCATTTACTTTTATGCTTTTTTCATTAATAGAATTCACTCAGTAATCTAAAACATTCCTTCCAACTCCAAATTCCATAGTCCTCTGACACTTTGATTGAAAGGCCTTTTACACTCCATGATTCAGTTTCCCTGGTTTTTCCTTCAACATTTGATAATGCAGAACACAGTAGTTCACTAAAATTCCATCTTCAACAGGAAGCCTTTCACAATCTTCCATAATTCTAGTGCTTTCTCTCTGCTGATTATTTCCAATCTGTCCACAGTATATAGCTTATGTGTACAGAATTATTTTCATGTTATCTCTCCCATAAGATTGAAAGCTGCTTGAGTATAAGGACTAATTTTTGCACCGAGTATATGAAGCTTGACACATAGGAGTTCAACAAATATTATTAACTGATTGATCAAAATGGGTTCTTTTCTACCTACCTGCTCATATTTTATCTTAGGAATAATATTAGTTTTCTTCACTAAATCATTCCTTTAGCATCCTTCACTCCATTCCCTTTTTCTTTCAAAGTAGACATATTTTAAAATTAAAACTTGGACCTTCTAATTTATCACTCTGTCTCAAAGAATGCTTTGGCTAACAAGATTTCTTAAGTTCTAGTTTTTAGCTCTTTGGTTGGCTGAGTTCTACTGATTTCACTGGGTCATGAGGAAGCACTAAACTAACCCAGAGTCAGACAATAAAAGTAGTTGTAGTCTGGCTTTGACTTACTAACTGTGCAACATTAGCTAAGTCACAGCTTCTCATCTATAAAAGAGGAGCAATGATGGGGAAAGAGTGATAATGTATAATGGATCAAATAATCATTCAACTCCCTTTTTGCTTTAACATTCCAGGTAATCTATGTATTCATATATATTCCAACTTCTTATGATTCTGACCTACTCTTAATACTCTTTCCTCAAACAATGTATTTTCATATAATTATTTGTTAATTATCTCTATAATCTTCCAGAATTTGACAGTCCAGGTCATATATATCTTTTAAAAGATCAAAATCTGCTTGGTTATCAACTCCAGTCCAACTTAACTTTCATTCAGAATCTGTCTTGATTAAAGGGGTCAGTCATCTTAATGATTAACAAGTCCCAAACACAGAATCTCACAAACCCTGACCTATAATACTAATCCTTGGTAGTCCCTACCAATTCCCAGGCTATTGAATTTCAAGGGATGGGCAAAAATTTGTGCTGTTCTCACTTCTATATATCTATCACTGCTGCTTAAGAAAGATGACTCAATTTTCACTGATTTCCCCACCCCATTCTCCAAAGCAACTTTTTCCCCCCTCTCCACAGCCTGCCCCAATATCCACACACTAAGCAGTAGCTGTTGACTTAGCCTCTTCCTTCACCATTACTAAAAACTGTGAGCTGCCCTCCATTCAAAACTTCTCATGATCTTGATCTATTCTTTATTCCGTGCCAAGCTGTCAGAGTTCTGACTTACCCCTTGCCAAAACCTTTTCTCAGTCATTTACCTCTGAAACCTGACTGTCTTCTTTATGGACTGGTTCTCTTCTATACTTTCCTGATTCTCTTATTACATCTATGATCACTTTTTCTCCTTTCCTATTTCTTCTTCCTAACTTTTTATTATAAATATTTTCTAAATTTCTGTCCCTGGTCTTTGTTCAATTTTTTATTCTTTTCCCTGACAATCTTATCAATTCTTTTAGCTTCGACTATCATGTGTGCAGATGACCCCCAAATCATTTATGCTTATTCCTGAACTCTCTTCTTTTTTCAGACTACCACAACCACCTGAGTTCTCTCAGGTACCTCAAAAAAAAAAAAAAAAAAACTGTATTTGTCTTTATCCTACATAGCTTAAAATAATCAAACCCCATCTTTTTGCTATTTTTAATTTTTGTAGAGAGCCAGAATTCTGAAGAAGTATATACTTAAAACAAGGTGTTAACTCGGAGGAACTGATGAGATGATAGTTATCTATCTAGTTTACATGTACTTGATACTTAGTATAGTTCTACAAGTTGATACTTACTGATGACATACTTATAATAGAGTATATAAAAGGGAAGAGATCTGAGAAGGAGACAGATTCAAAGACAGAGAAGGCTGGAGGCTGGAAGACAGACTCAAAGATAAAGACCCTAATGGTGGCTGTCATATCTCCCTCACTTCTCCATTGAGACCAAGGCCCATCTGAAGGTCCCCGAGAAAGCTAGCCTAGCCCCAGGCAAAGGAGACAAACTGTGAAGGAGATAATAAAGACTTTGGACTTTATTCCTGATTATTCTTGTGGTGATTATTCTGCTGAAACCAAGGCCCATTAGCTAGAGAGCTAGCCAGAATCTTACAAGTTTTCTTTACTAGCCTCCTAAATTTTGGCAGTGAGGTGGCTCCATGATATACTATGTCTAAAGGCAAGATGACCTGAGTCCATATCCAGCCTCAGGCATTTCAGATTGTGATCCTAAGCATGTCACTTTTATTCTGTTTGTATCAGTTTCCTCAACTGTAAAATGGCAATAATAACAGTATCTATCTTCCAGGGGTTATTGTGAGATCAAATTAGATAATTTCATTTCACAAAGTGTATAGTATATTTTAAGTACTACATAAATATTAGTTATTATTATTGTTATTATAGTTATTATAATTGTTATTCACATCAGGTATGTCTTGGCTCCTTATCCATTACAAACTTCATGAAAAGACTACATCTTCTTAATCTCTATTTACCAAACATGGTGCCATGCATATAATAGAGATATTTTATCTAACATTGAATCAAATGACTAAAAAAGGTTTGTCAAGTGTAAAGTAATATGTAAATGTAAACTATAATCTTATTTTAATACTGAACATAATCCAAAAACTTACACTGCTATAATGTCAGGAAACTACATTCATCTGAAAATTTTAAAACTACTGCAGTAAACTACTCAGTAGCATGTACACTGCTATTAAATGTATATTATTCAGTTGAGAATTAGTATAGGATTTAAACTAGCTAGGCAATAATGTGCTCTAGTACATTTTGTGTATATAGAAAAGCATTATCAAATTAAATTACTAATACATCTAGGAATAGTATTTCAATGTAGCAAGCAATAAATAAATGCTGAATTAAAGCATGAAGACATCCTATATTTTCGAAAGGAACAAATATGTTAACAAGAGATTAACCAAAAACATTTACAAATCTATACCTTCACAGTTTGATTTGAGGGCAATAATGCTTGCATAATTGAAAAATCTCCAAATATGATAACATTGAAAAATATAATGGTTTGATGCCACCTTAGAATGATATTTAATGGATATTTTAGGAATGGATAGCTACATATATATATATATCCCTAAGAAATGGCTTACATTTTTACAGACTCAGATTTGAGAATTAATTTTAAGTAAAAAGACGGGAGGAGAGGAAGGGGAGGAAAGGAATTAAAATGGGGCACTGTGCTCTTTTAAAAGAAACTTTAATATTGTTTTCTAGGAGCACCTGGGGAACATATTCACTAAAAACTAGAAAAAAATTTGCCAATTTAGCCAAAGGCTATTTCTGATCAATGAAGAATGTAAATGGCAACCCAGAATTTCAAAAATGCCTCACAAACAGGCAGTAGGTGAATGGGCTTTCAAAAGAACAGAGCAAATATTGTCACCTAATTTAACCATAACTAAGTATTCTGAGAATTAATTTTCTTATCATTTTCTTTTAAGTATTGATAGTCTCAGATGTTTCTGTCTTACTCTTTTCCAGCCAGTCATAGTCAGTTTTTCCAGAAATATTTGTAAAACAGTATTTTAACCGTACAAAAAAAAAATGTAACTTTGCCATACATATAAATACCAATCATAATTGCTCACAATGTTTTCATGAAATAACCTAACAAACTTCACACAGGTACCACCTAGGGACTTTCTAAGTCCAATTCTCTCATTATATAAATAAGGCATGTAATTAATAAAATGATTCATCTAATGTGAAGTGACAGACTTGTGATTAGACCCTAGCCCAGGCCTTCTGACTCTCACATAAAGATCTTAAAAACTTAAAAATGTACAGCAATAGACAGACAAATAGATGTAATTGGGAAATTATACAATCAATGCCTTTAAGAAATTGATCTTTTTAACACCAAATTCTCCTGGTAATATCGCACAAGTGCATGTCTTGGAATATCACATTCTCCAAGGTAATAAAGTTTAAAGCAATCTGAAGAGCAATGGTGATACAAATATTGAATGCTTGGGCAGAAGCACATTTGCAATGATGCTTGGTGGTCAAGAAATAGTTTGAGGGATATTACTGAAGACCAATATAATTAGGAAGGTGGGCTGGTAGTGTCAAGACCTGATTCTTCTGGTACCCATAAAACTTATAGCTACAAGAAAGCCAACATGGCTAAGAAGTGTGCCAGTTGAGAACGCATGGATAGTTTCCAGTTTGATAAGATTCTACCTACTAAGAAGAGTATATACTGGTGCTTTGGAGTGTAAAGAGCCTTAGATTGGGAGGCAGAAAACCTGGCCTCCTAACCAGCATCACAATTCAACTATATAGCCTTAGGTAATTAATTCAGCCTCAAGAAGCACCAGCCTTTCCCAGCTTAAAAAAAAAAAAAAAAATCACTATTTTAATCATCTCACATCAAATCATATTCTCTAAGTGAAACCAGACTGAAAAGTAAAGATATATTCAAATGAAATTCCTTCTTTTGTGGTTAAAATGATAGTTACTGGAGAGAGGTCTTCAAATTCTCACACCAATCAATCAATAAGCACTTATTAAGCTTACTATGTGCCCAGGTACCATATCAATGTTCAGCAGTGGGATTTAGGCAAAATTAAGTGCCTGCTCATAAGGAGAATATAATCTAATGGGACATTAATTAAATAAGCTATTGGAATCTAGGATTTAAAGCTAGAAGAACCCTTAAAATCATCTAGGCCACAGCTTCTTAAACTTGTGAGGTTTGACGCCATGTAATTGAATGTGAGAGTCAAGAAATTATGATTTATTATAAATAATTGTTTGATTTGTATATCTATTTTATATAATACCTGGGCAAAAAGGAGTCATGAATGGTAAAACTTTAAGAAGCCCTGATCTAGTCCAACACTTATTTTACAAATGAGAAAAAAAATAAATTGTGGTTCAGAAGGGGGGGGGAGTGATTTGTCAATGGTCACAAAGTATTTGGTACAGTCACCACTGGATTTTGGAGATAATAGCACCTGGGATGAGTATCAGGAAAGGCTTTATATAGCATTGGTTCTTGAGCTTAATTCTAAGGGAAACCAGAAATTTTAAGAGACAAAAATGAGATGGTAAATTCATTTTATACAGTGAAGACATCCTGTGCAAAGGTACAAAGAAAGAAGCAGAGTCTATTTAGCTGGACTGGAGAATGTACAAAATACTAGAAGTACTAGAAAGGTTAAGAGAGCCAGGTTATGAAGAGCTCTAAATGTCAGAGGAATTTCTTTAGTTTATTGAGGTAATAGCATGTCACTGGAGTTTCTGTAGTAAAGGTTTTCAACCTGGTCAAAACCATCTTTAAAACAAACTTAACTGCAGGAGCTATTTGGAGAATAAATCCAAAAGGGGAGAGGCTACCTGAAGTAGGAGCCCTAAGAGCGAGAAGTGATGGGTTCAAAGAAGGTAAGAGAGACAAAACCTGTTGTAAGGGGCAAAATCAATAGGACTTAGGGAGTAACTAAATACGTGAGGTGAGTAAGAAAAAAAAAATCAAGGATGATTCTATCTTTGTGAACTAGGGGTGAGTATAGGAGTAAGGAGAGAGGAGGAGGGAGAAGTTTTGCTTGGGACAACTGACAATTGAGATTCCTATAAGAACTCCATTGGGAATGTTCCTAGCACTATATCTTGTACATAGTAGGTATTTGCTTAAAGGTTCAGCAGCCCCGACTTTCTACTGGCCAGTATTATGTAAGAAAAGAGCAGCGGATGAAAAATCAGATCTGGTCTCAAAGCTCAGTGCCACGACATGCATTTTTATTTGCTCCAGTTTTCTCCCCTACAAAAAAAAAAGAACTTTACTAGATCAGAAGCTCTTTTTAAGGGGAGGGGTTCCATTAACCCCTGTTGTAAACCATCCTAGTAATTTGACATACTTTCTTCAGAACATTCTATAATTATGGATTGTTTACGGTGCCATTAAAGAATTTTTAGCATGAACTCCTTGGATTAACATTGAGAATTCCAACAGATGTGAGAACAAGTGAATCTCTAAAGTCCATTCTAGCTTTCAATCTTAGATCTTATAATTCTAAGGGCTTCCCTATAACCTTATTAGACCTTATTAAAACTCCAGGGTCACTAAGCCAGTAATCACTAGAATATAAACAAGATTTAGTTAGGCCTTTTTAAATAGACATGAGTTGAAAAAGTGCTCAATCTGGCAGAGGCCCAGAGTTCAGATGTTGTTTCTCAGATTCATTATTTGTGTGACCCCCCCCCCATCCATCCTGCAATGTAAAATTAAGGGACAAGATGGCTGCCTGTGTATCCCTGCTTCAACCAAGGGGGAAGGCAGTCATGCTCTAATCAGCAGACTGAGCAAAGAAAAACATTGGGAAGAACAAAATGCATTTAGAAAGGGGAGGCGAAGGATGAGAAAGGAAAGTATTAAAGAAAGTTGCACCTCACTTTACAATTTGAATAAATTTATTTCTTATCCTGAAGTAAAGATGTCAATTGCAAATATTCTCGGGATCAAACACTGTTGCTAAGTGCTTCAAATGATATGAAGTATTTGCTTGTTTTACACATAGTATACACTAAAGTATTTCTGTTTGAGTTAAATTATTTTCTCACCTCTTCCCTTACAGCAACTCCTGATAATATAGAACTCCATATTTTTTCTAATGACCAATAAGTGAAAAATTTCTGCTGCATAGCAAGTAGAAAGTCACAAAACCTTTTTCAAACTGGACTAAAAACCCATGCTAGTATTTTATAAGTAAACAGAACATGTCCTAGTGGCCCTTATTAAAAAAAAAAAAAAGAAAAAGAAAAAAAAACTTTTTACATCTAATTAAGAAAATATCATAAGTCCCTGACACACTCAATCCATCAAGCAAAACAACTTAAGAGTGGTAGAAATTGCACCAGAAGCTGTGGGCCAGATTCCAATGGACATTACTAGTGCCTGACAGACTCAGATGTGGAGCAAAGACAAGAATGATGCTGACATTTTAAGAAATTTTACTTTTGTAGAAAAACCATTGCCCCAAAAAGGTGATAAAGACAACTTTCATCACTAACTTCTAAGCATCTACTTCATGGAGTTTGTTAGGCTGAAACCAAGCAAGTACAAGATAAGTCAACATGAGGAAACTCAAACTGGCTTCAAAACCATGTCACTTACCCCCAATGGGTAGAAAAGTAGGGACAGACAGAGCAAATGTACAACAATCAGGAACACAGCAAGGGCTGCCACAAGCAGGGTTGTCACCAGACTCTCTCTCCTACAAACCCCAAGACTTGTAGAATAATTTGTATTAGCACATTGCACTTTTACTTGCAAAGAGGGTTAAGGCACTAATATATACTTAGTTTGGGGGGATTTTTTCCTCTTAGATATTAGAATGAGAAACCGAGAACTGTGATATAGAATCAGAACAATTTTAAGGTGAAACATCTGAAGGAGGGTTTTGAACAGTCATAAGAAAGCATAAAGATAAGACACTCAGAGGTAAATATAAATATAGAGACGTGTTGCCTAGAGACAACCATCTTCTCATAATATGCAGACTAAAAGAAATTGTTGGTCATTCTCTTCCAGTATAGCAACAGCTATCTTTAAGAGTAGCATCTCTGAAACCAAATTATTACTCTTTGCAGATAATAAGATGGTACACTTAGAGAATCCCAGAGATTCTACTAAAAAGTTATTAGAAATAATCCACACCTTTAGCAAAGTTTCAGGATACAAAATAAACCCACATAAGTCATCAGCATTCTTATATATCACTAACAAAATCCAACAGTTAGAGTTAAAAAGAGAAATTCCATTTAAAGTAACTGCCGATAGTATAAAATATTTGGGAATCTATCTGCCAAGGGAAAGTCAGGAGTTATATGAGGAAAACTATAAAACATTTTCCACACAAATTAAGTCAGATCTAACCAATTGGAAAAATATTAAGTGTTCTTAGATAGGTCGAGCAAATATAATAAAGATGACAAATACTATCTAAATGAATCTATTCATTTAGTGCTATATCAGACCTCCAAAAAATTATTTTAATGATCTAGAAAAAATAACAACAAAATTCATCTGGAAGAACAAAAGGTCAAGACTTTCAAGGGAACTTATGGGGAAAAAAAAATCAAATGAAGGTGGCTTAGCTGTATCTGATCTAAAACTGTATTATAAAGCAGTGGTTACGAAAACCATTTAATATTGGCTAAGAAATACACTAGTTGATCAGTGCAATAAGTTAGGTTCAAAGGACAAAATAGTCAGTAACTTTAATAATCTAGTGTTTGACAAACCCAAAGACCCCAGCTTTTGGGATAAGAATTCACTGTTTGACAAAAACGGCTGGGAAAATTGGAAATTAGTATGGCAGAAACTAAGCATTGACCCACACTTAATACCGTACATCAAGATAAGGCCAAAATGGATTCATGATCTAGATATAAAGAATGAGATTATAAATAAACTAGCAGAACATAGGATAGTTTACCTCTCAGACCTGTGAAGGAATAGGGAATTTGTGATCACAAAATAGAAAATTTTGATTATATCAAATTGAAAAGCTTTTGTACAAACAAAACTAATACAGACAAGATTAGAAGGGAAACAATAAATGGGGAAAACATTTTTATAGTCAAAAGTTCTGATAAAGGCCTCATTTCCAAAATATAGAGAATTGACTCTAATTTATATGAAATCAAGCCATTCTCCAATTGATAAACGGTCAAAGGATATGAACAGACAATTTCAAATAAAGAAATTGAAACTATTTCTAACCACATGAAAAGATGCTCCAAGTCATTATTAATCAAAGAAATGCAAATTAAGGCAACTCTGATACACCACTACACACCTGTCAGATTGGCTAGAATGACAGGGAAAGGTAATGCGGAATGTTGGAGGAGATGTGGGAAAACAGGGACACTGAAACATTGTTGGTGGAGTTGTGAATACATCCAGCTGTTCTAGAGAGCACTGTTACTACTGGGCTTATATCCCAAAGAGATCTTAATAAAGGGAAGGGACCTGTGTGTGCAAAAATGTTTCTGGCAGCCCTCTTTGTAGTGGCTAGAAACTGGAAACTGAGTGGATGCCCATCAATTGGCGAATAGCTGAATAAATTGTGGTATATGAATATTATGGAATATTATTGTTCTATAAGAAACAATCAGCAGAATGAATATAGAGAGGCCTGGAGAGACTTACAAGAACTGATGCTGAATGAAATGAGCAGAACCAGGAGATCATTATACACTTCAACAGCAATACTATATGATGATCAATTCTGATGGGTGTGGCCCTCTTCAACAATGAGATGAATCAAATCAGTTCCAATAGAGCAGTAATGGACAGAACCAGCTACACCCAGCGAAAGAACTCTGGGAAATGAGTGTGACCTACTACATAGCATTTCCAATCCCTCTGTTTTTGTCTACCTGCATTTTTGATTTCCTTCAAAGGTTAATTATACATTATTTTAAAGTCCTATTCTTCTTGTGTAGCAAAATAACTATATGGATATGTATACATATATTGTATTTAACATTTAACATATATTGATCTACCTGCCATCTCGGGGAGAGGGGTGAGGAAGGAGAGGAAAAATTGGAACAAAAATTGTCAATGCTGGAAAATTACCCATGCATATATTTTGTAAGTAAAAAGCAATAATTTAAAAAAAAAAAAAAGAGCAGCATCTCTGACTTTAAAGACATCTGTACATTATAGAGGAGAATGCGAGCAAATTTCTTTAATACTATTTAACAATCTAAAGGAAGAACTAGTAAAAATACTTTTTATCTAGCAACTATTTCATAATTATATACTTTACATAGATGTTCCAATTCGGCCTAAAAGAAAATCTGCTAAAATATTATTAGCTACCTGATAAAGCCTCTTTTTAAATACAAGAGCATGAGAGAAAATTCATTATCATGCATCTCAGTAAAAAAATAAAAAATAAAAAATAAAAGATAGCAATTTTATGCACTAAATATTAGTTCCTAAAGTTTGTATTATTTTGATGAAATTACTCAGGATTACATTTCAAGAGCTCTCTAATCTATTCGTATAACTCTTTGGATCCCTCTGCAGATAAAGGACCATATTATTAGAAGAAAAGTAAAATCTATACAAGGTAAACCAATTATTTAAGGTGCTGGCCATCCTCACATTGAAGAGATTTCCTATATTAAAAGGAAACATGTCATCTGGAAATAGAAATTCATCTGAAAAAAGATTTTATCAAGTAATGTAAATCTATTCAATATTATTAAATATTTTTTCCTCCAGATTTATTCATAAAATATGTATTTTAGCACTACTGGTGAATCTTACTTACAATGATTCTTCTTGCTTACTGCTTTCTATTTCATTGTTCAAAGGCATATCAGATAAAAATGTGGCAAAATCATACAAATTAATCTTCTGATCTGTGAGAAGCTTTGGTGCAAGATGAAAAGGTAGATTTTTGTTAAAAAAAATTACCACAAACTCTTCATTACTCCCAGTACTCATTTATATTATTTGTTCTAATAACTCAGATTTGCCTAAATTTTTTAAAAGTCTACAGAAAGACTTAAAAAATCTTCAAGTATTTTGTAAATATGCTGGCTACAAATGATTTTATGCCTTAAGAAAAGGGGTAAAAATGAAAGTGGAATAGATGCAAGTAGAGATTTTTAAAAAATACTATAATCTGCTGTAGGTATTACTAAATTGTATGAATATAGATAATATCTATTAGAAGTTCCTCCAATAATGCAGTAAGAATTGCAGATGTGGTAACAGTGGCCACCAGAGCAGTAGTGGCTAACCACAAAGGAAGTACTACAGGATCCTGTGCTCAAAAACAGCAATTACTTCAGGGATTATGATGGAAAGAAGTGACAACTATGGTCTCTTTATGATGGAAAGAAGTGACAACTATTGATGTGTAGTTCAGTAAATAGCTAAGCCAATAAGATGACAGGAAAAAAATAATGATGAATGTTAGGAGGGGCTGGGGGAAAACTGGGACACTGATACATTGTTGGTGGAGTTGTGAAAGAATCCAACCATTCTGGAGAACAATTTGGAATTATGCCCAAAAAGTTATCAAACTGTTCGTACCCTTTGACCCAGCAGTACTACTACTGGGCCTATATCCCAAAGAAATACTAAAGAAGGGAAAGGGACCTGTATGTGCCAAAATGTTTGTGGCAGCTTTTTTTGTAGTGGCTAGAAACTGGAAAATGAATGGATGCCCATCAATTGGAGAATGGTTGGGTAAATTATGGTATATGAACGTGATGGAATATTATTGCTCTGTAAGAAATGACCAGCAGGAGGAATATAGAGAGGCTTGGAGAGACTTACATCAACTGATGCTGAGTGAAACGAGCAAAACCAGAAGATCATTATACACTTCAACAATGATACTGTATGAAGATATATTCTGATTGAAGTGGATCTCTTCAACATAGAAAAGACCTAATTCAGTTCCAATTGATCAATGCTGGACAGAATCAGCTACACCCAGAGAAGGAACACTGGGAAATGAGTGTAAACTGTTTGCAATTTTGTATTTCTTCCCAGGTTACTTTTACCTTCTGAATCCAATTCTTACCGTGCAACAAGAAATTCGGTTCTGCACACATATGTTGTATCTAAGATATACTATAACACATTTAATATGTATGGGACTGCTTGTAATCTAGGGAAGGAGGTAGGGGGAAGGAGGGGAAAATTCGGAACAGAAGTGAGTACAAGGGATAATGATGTAAAAATTTACCCATGCATATGTACTGTCAAAAAATATATAATTATAAAATTAATAAAAAAAAATAGCTAAGCCAAAAGGGAACTTCCACAAAGGAAGAAAAGGACTTCTTTTACAGTTGGACAATTTGCTGAAATTGATAATGAGTTAGTAAACCAGGTTAGATTCCATGGTCTGTGGAAGTAATAAGGGAAGAATGTGTCTGTGATTTTTAAGGTAATGTTTTATACCAATTGTTCGGAAATTAGTGAATGTCCTTTGCAAAAAATGGTATTGAGGTTATTTGGCTGATTGAAATAGGAAGCATTATACTAGGAACTGGGGAGCAACAGTACTAGAAACTCATCCCCCTAAGGGCTATCTGATGATAGAATGGAGTAGTAGTCAGCCACTCCTCTTCCCCTGGGGACCTTGTGACTAAAAATAAGTGGAACTGGGAGAATGGTTCCAGAGGGCCAGCTATAATATTATATATGGAGATACCATAAATTATATATTTAAAATTGTAGACTGATTAAGATTGATTCCAGTTATTTTATAATAGAAACAGAAAACTATTTCTGTACTTTGTCATTTCTTCCCTTTTCATTCTTTAAGTCCTAGCAAAGGGAATCTTAGGTGGGACTGATTTTGACATTTTATGTACTACTACTTTGCAACTTGAACCCTGACTAATCCCAACAATAAGATATCAAAATGTCTTTCCCCCATAGATTAAGTGTTAAATTTTATTTCTGTTATCTTAGTGGACTCATAAGTATCTTGAGATTACCTTCATTTGAGATTGTCTGATTAGAGAATTTTGAACATCTTTCCACATAATTAACAATTTACTCCATTAGAGTATATCAGAATTATCAGTTCTAAGTGAAAGACCTTTATTGGATGTACTACTTGTGATTTTGAACAAGCTAAAATATGCGTAACTCAGTTCCTTCATTTGTAAAATAAGAAGACTGAAACAGATGGCTTTCTAGGCCTACTTCGGTTATAAATCTATAATCCTATTTATTTCCAGTATTTTCCCTAAAATGTTTCTTTTCATTTTAGAGATACTGGTTTGCCATAAAAATCCCATTATTTATGTATAATCAAACATCAATTTTATCTCCAATAATTTCTTCCATTTATTGGATAGAAATATACTTCTTTGTACTGTAACATACTTGTGACCTCAAAGCGGGCATTTCCCCTAAGGAAGTGTTATGAAAGGCAATAATGATTTAAGTGCCTACTATGTGTCAGGCAATATGCTAAGCACTTTACAAATATTATCTCATATGAGGCTTACAACTGCCCTGTGAAGTTAAATGCTACTATTATCCCTATTTTTAACTGAAACAGGCAGAAAGAAGTTAATGATCTTCTCCAAAGTCATCACAGCTGGTAAACATCTGAGGTTACATTTGAATTTAGGTCTTCCTGACTTCAGGCCCAGTGTTCTGTTACTGGGCCATCTAGTAAAACTAATTCTAACCCATCCATTTATTTATACTGTGTAATTCTGATGCATGTATCCTTGCATAAATATTCAGAAAAAGGGGTTCACTATCATATGAGGAGTCTGTGAAAGATAAGACCTTACTAAGATTCTATTCTCTTAATATCACATCACACCAGGAACACATCTTGTGTTTAGTTCATCTTTTTTTATTTTTTTCCCTTTTTTTTCTGGCCATATATCTCTGGTGACACTTTCTATAACCATTTCTTCATGCACTGATTTCTGATGCACTGCAGCTTGCTTAAACTTACCACAAACTTCTCCACTGTCTTTTGGGTGATTCTCAGTTCCATTCTTCAGATTGTTGTATTTCATGGTTCACAACCACATAACATTGACAAGATCTAAAAGTTTGTATAGGATCAGAATGGACAAGAAGAATCTAATTGTCATTTTTTTCTGACATGGAACCTAATACTGACTCTGCGCTACATCTACATATTGCCTTCAAAAGTCACTAAAAAGTTATACCTATTTTAAAATCTTCTTCCATAACAGTTTCTTCAGATTTTTGTAAATAGCAATCATATCAGTCTTCTCCAGATTAAGCATTAGGATAATGCCAACACTTCTAAATAATTCTTAAAAAAACAAAAAAAACAAAAAAAAAACTTTCAGATCCAACAGTAAAATAATTTTAAGGACCTTCCTTCACTATGAAAATGTTATAAACTGCTGTACTAAGATGCTGCTGGCTGCTTACCTTCACTCCAAAAGGTTAAAGAACATAAAGAAATAACTAGAGTACAAAATCACCACCTATTGAAAAATTATGAAAACAATAACATATCTGTTGGAAAAGATAGGAATGTTCACAGATAGTAAAGTTTAAGTTTGGTGGCACAATGAAATAGAGCACCAAGCCTAGAGTCAGAACACTTATCTTCCTAAGTTCAAATCTGGCTTCAGACACCAGCTATGGGACCCTGGGCAGGCCACTTAATCTTGAGTACTTCAGTTTCCTCTTCTGTGAGAAGGAAATGGCAAACCACTCCACTATCATTCCCAAGAAAACCCCAAATGTGGGTCATGAAGTCGGATGCAACTACAAACTGAGCAATGAGTTCAGCTTCTCAATTCACCAGCAATATACACAAATGTTACTTCTGTTTTCAACAAGGTGAAATCTCTGCCACTACAGCCCTCTTCTCCCACTGGGAACTCTCAGAAGCATCACTTTTGGGGAAAAAGCCATATAGCCATCATTCTCATTCTCTAGACCCTCCCAACAGGCTCTCTGGATGGCTACTTGCTCCCCATACCTGCTTTTCAGCTACTTTACTTTATGCCACATTTAAATGTAAGCTCCTTGAAGTCAAAGGACTGTCTTTTTTATTTTCTTTATTTTTACAAAACATATGAAGCAATGTACACATTTCCTTTATAGGAAGTATGATGTACTAGAAAGGGCTGTAGTTGGAGTATTTAGGTTTAACTATCATCTCTGCTTCTTATTACTTGTGTAATCTTCTGTGAATCATTTAAACTATTTGATGGATGCTAAATAAGATATGCCATCTATCGTCCCATGATTTGATTACTAAAAATCAAATCTTTACTTTTGAATGAATGAAACATCCTCCTCCATGCTTTTCCAATGGTCAACATTTAGTTCTTTTCTAAATCTTTCCTTTAGCATCTCTCCTCCATGTCTGAAAATATAAATTCCTCAAGAGCAGGGGTTACTCCATAAGTCTTCTTTCTTTGTCTCTGCAGTCAGTACCTGATAAGCAGAGGAAATAACTAAAGCTAAAGAAATAATGATTGCACAATCCCATGTTGACTGTTACAGGAAAACTCCCAAAGAGGAAACTACATCTGTCAATGCAGGTTTCCATATTCTTGAAATTATAAGGTTAAGTGACAAGCCCAGTGTCACATAGCCAATTTGTAACAGAAAAATTTCAAGCTGACATCTTGCTAGCTTCAAAACTGGTTCTATCCATTACATGTTTCTTTTGACACACAAGCCCTTAATGATTACTGTATTAAAATGAAATATTTTAAAGCCTTTTTTTTAAAAACACAGTTCATGCTACTGAAACAAATCTTGAGATGTAAAAGTTAAAGGGAGTAATTTCTATCATAGAAAGTAGAGTATATAAACTTGGTTTTTTAAGAAATATTTTGATTACTGAATTTCAATAACTTGCTTCTTTTGTAATCCTAGTAGTTTGCTTTATGCATATTCTGAGAAAGGGCCCACTGCGTTCACTGATTGCCAAAAAGATCCATGACATAGTACAGGTAAAGAACAACTATGCTAGAGGAAGAAAGTTGAGTGCTGTGCCTAGTTGGTGATGATTTGGTTTTCAGTAGATCAATAATAAATTACAGATGTTGTGATTCTTAACTTAAAATATAAAATTAATATCATTACAATATAATGGGGCTGCGTATAGCTTACTTTAGTGATTTGAAATCTCACTTTAAATGAATTAAAATAATTTATTAAGTTTAATTAAGAATCAGAAAGTGAGTTTCAAAGCTAAAAGTTTGACTATTTGGAAGAAATTACATAAATTAGGGAAAGTAATTAATTTTATAATATACTTAGTTTTTTTTTTCTTCTTTTTTGGAAGATAAAAAAGAAAATGATATTATACCTAATGTGCAAAATGTCAGAACTTTTACAATCAAATAGATGTATTTAAGAAATGTGTTATTAACTTTGAAAATCCAAATCCAAAATTACAGTAATGTTATTTTTCTTACATTTCTCTGTCTTCATAAAATTCAAGATTAAAATGATTGAGAGATTTTTATATTTCTCATGAGAATACAAGTTCATTTAAAAGTACATGCAACGTAACATTTGAAAATACAGTTAATTATGTAAAAGTAAAAACAAAAACCTCCCCCCCATACAATATTGTTATAATACTCACACACCACATTGTAAAACAGAGACAAATATATCTTTGTGGAAATAAAATGGTCTTTGACAACAAGAGAAAAGGGAACCCTGCCAACATCTGCACATGTACAAATGCCTCGTCTTTGGCTACATTCCAACTGGCAAACGACAGCCATATCTACACTTCATTACCCAAGTCACAAGCAGAAGAGGATAAAATATATGAACAAATGTCGCATTGAGCAACTTTATATTCCTACAATGATTCTGACAATGTTAACTGAAATTCATATATGCTATCATGTAAGAAAAGTTCCCAAATGTCATTTCATAATTTACTACCTATCTTTTAGGAGCATTTAATTAAAAGGATTCACATTATGATTAATGTAATAATAATTTTTCATTGATTAATCAGAATAATCTCACTAAAAAGCAAATTTCACTGAACACACTGTGCTATTCTGGTAACTCAGCTAATAGAATATTCAAAACAGCAGAATTTTTAAAAGCCTAAAACTTGAATTAAAAGAAACACTGGCTTTGAACCAAATGGCCATAGTTAAGCAGAATTCAGAAACAACCAAGTTGAAAATGATAGCTTAAATATTAAAGATATTAAACCCTAAGAATAAGTCATTTTCTTTTTCCCCTACTGTCTATAGTTTGTAAATACAAAGAAGGATAAGAATTAAATTGTCCAAGTCTATTGAACTCTACTTAAGGGGAAAAAAATAACAAGATGGTTCTACAAGGAACTGTTCATTAACAAGGCATAGATGGTTTATAACCATGCAAATTTAATATAAATGATTTATCTAATTATCATGTATAGTTATTCACTCAGAGCAGTTCTGAGTAAATAAAAATTAAGAGATTCAAACAAACCTGGAACTATTCCAATCCCAATTATATCAAAGACACGCCATCTCATTGTTCAGAGCTTTTTAATCAGACTTGACTGTCTACCATAAAAGGAGGTTAATATTTAATAACTTTCAAAGAAATAAACATGTATAACTACATTTAATATTTAGTTATTTAACTTTACTTTTGCATCATGTGAGAAGATTTTGTCATTTTAAGACCTGTAAAAAGCATCTACCTTACATGTCTAGTAATATTTAAGAATGGCCATTTTAATGTATTAAAATTTTATCAGTGTTTAAAATAAGAACAAAACTATGAAATTATGAAATGCCTTAAGTATTACAATATTAAAATACTTCCAACACTGAAGGAAAAATTCCAACCCCATTATGCCTAAGTTTACAACTATCACTTTTATAAAAGAAAACCATAAACTAAGCTTCAGAAAACACCAGTAGCAGTGTTGGACACATGACTTGATATTGACTTGAAGCCAAGGTCCCAGACTGAAGTAAACAAAATCTTCTAATACAAGAGAAAATAAGATTAAGGTTGTCTGATATCAATAATTAATCTTAAAAGAAAAATTCATAATAGTTACATGATTTTTTTTTTTAAAAAGTTTCCACATAAAGCAAATTAATGCCACCCTTGTACAGAGTTACAGGTTGTTGTTGTTGTTGTTGTTGTTGTTTTTAAATAGAACCTATTTTTAAGATTTCTAACTTCTATACATAAAAGAAAATACTAAACATTCATTGGAGACATGGTACGTCTTAGAGAACTACTCAATACTAAATACATAGCATAATACCAAATAAAATTAAGGGTTATTAGTTTAGGACATTTGATTTTGAGCCATTGTAAAATTAAAAAAAAAAAAACAAGCTATGAACAATTTGAAAAACTTAGTGGATACCTAAAAACTGTAATTTAAAATTATCTGTTGAGCCTGACGATCAAAAAACCAAAAGGTTTTAGTCTACATATTAAAATTAGGGAAAGAGAGATTTTACATAGTATTAGACTGATGCATATAAGTATATTTATTGATGTACCTGTCAATAAAGAATAATGGAAACTGTCAATTTACTTGGAACTCCCCCCCATAATCTGTATAAACATTTATAACAAGTCTAATTCAAATTAAACTTTTAAAATTATACTACACTTTCTTTTGATCAAAAAAAAGTTGAAAAAATGTTTTATTTTGCAATATTCCAATGAAAAGGAATACTTTAAAATTATGGAATAAGTGAACGTAGTTTATTTCTTTCCTACTTCATTCAAAGTTAAACTTCAATCAAAAAATTTAATACTTTTGGAAAAAATCATCTTTAACTGTTAAAAACATGCAAACAAAATCTGAGATTCTCAGCAGAAATGAATATTTCTGAAAACAAAAATGTAAACACTGAAGGTTCTTGGAAAGTTAAGGCTATCAAAAGTTCAAAACATACAAACACAAAACCAAGTCTATTTTTTTGGGAAAAAAAAAAAGTTCAAATTTAAATCTAAATCCCATTGTAGTAACGCATGTTATAACAGCTGTTCATTGAGATTAGTGGATTGTGCTGGTGAAAAATAATGTAATGTGTTCACAGTTGTATGAACTGTCTGAAAAGAGAATAGAGCAAATCACAGCGATGACTTAATATTTATCTAATTTTTCCTGAAGTTTCAGTGGGAACTTAGATTCTTGATTTCTAATGCTTAAAAGAGGCTAGAGTCCATTACAAATACTCTATGATCAGAAATTTCCTGCAGAGCCAAAAGATACAAGTCCCAAGAAATGGTCTACTTATGTTAGGAAATATCTTCAAGACAGTAAAATATCAGTCTAAGAGACCCTGAAGTTCACTGTAATAGAATTTCTCGTCTATAACCATCTCTGCTTCATGTCACCATGTGAATGATTTCATATCTGTCTCTCTCTTTTTTTATTAAAACTTTTTTTATTTTCACAACATATGCATAGATAATTTTCAACATTCAAAACCTTGTGTTCCAAATTTTTTTCTCCCTTTCTTCCTTCCCATCTCCTTCACTAGATGGCAAGTAATCCAATATATGTTAAACATGTGAAATTCTTCTATACATATTTCCACAATTATCATGCTGCACAAAAAAAGATCAAAAAAAGAAAAAGAAATGAGAGAAAAAAATGCAAGTAAACTATAACAAAAAAGTGAAAATATTATGTTGTGATTCACACTCAGCCACTCGCTTCATCACAAGACCATTGGAACTGGTCTGAAAGTGATTTCATCTCAATAGAGAAAAAGCTGATATCTAATATTTTTTTCCTTCTTGATATTGGTTACAGACCTAGATCTTAACTCCATTCTTTAGTTATAGTCCCTCAACTAGAATTAAGCAGCAAATGATCATCTTTACAAGAAGGTCTAGTTTTCTGAACACCACTTACAGAAAAAACTTCTGAAAAAAAGGTAAACTTTTTTAAATGAACAAGTACATAAAATAATATTGAATATACTTATATTTACCATCTTCAACTTGTTCCCTTCCTAGCCACTCTCATAATGTTTTTACTGCCCTGCAAATCACTGTCAATGAATAGATATGTCTATAAAGGGCATTTTCAGAAGTATGATCCCACATGTAGATTTTCAAGAAAACTTACTCTTTCTCTCTGCTTAGGGGCAACATTAACAAGGTCATAAATACACATTTATTCTGGGGTTTGATGTAGACCTCAAACTCTGTTGCTCTAAACACAACTGATACAAAAGAAAATGCAACAGGACTTCAAATAATTGCAAAGTATCAAGTGCACTTTGAACACAAACTATCTTTAAAGTCCTTTCCTTATTTATGGATCCCAGGTCTCTCAAACTTTATAAGGTGAATAATAGTAAATTTCTTTACTTGCCAAGCTAACAAGCATTTCTTCAGTGGCCAATTTATATGTCAATTATTGTGCTAAGCACTGGAGATACAATAGAAAATAAAAGGAGCTCATCAGTGGGGGAGACATCACACCATGTATGCATAAATGAGACACACACAGCATGCCCTGCAGTGAACTTGTGAGAAGACATGGTTCATTTGGTATCAAAGCTTTTCATGCCCATTTGCTTTTCCATACAATAAGCACAAGGCTTTCAAATCCCTAGGGGAAAAGTCCCCACTAAAATTACACATGAGTAAGTGCTTAATCAATGCCTTCTCCATTCCACTCTATCACCTTAATTACCTGGAATCTGACAGTCACAGCTATTAACAAATTTCATAATAAGCAACATGTGAAAGAGGTGGCAATACTGCAACAGGCAAGTACAAACTACTACCATGTCTCTGACATTGTTTGTTCAAATACTGCTAAGTTATTTCTCACTCACTTTCTCTAAGCCTTTGACTTCAGCACTTTCCATAGAGGATTATAGTATATCTACAACTTAGCAGAGAAAAGTGGAAGACTAGGAGAATGAAAAAATGATTCTAAGTGGAAAAAAAGGATCTAGAGCGAGATACCATAAAAATATAAGAAGTAAGGGACTTTGTTGCAACATTCCAAAAGCATGATTTTCCAAGGAATGGTAAGGTTGCTCTCACCTCCACTTTCAGGATGATAAATGTAGCAAAATAAATGATATGTCCCTTCTTTCACTTCAATTAACCATGTCTAGAATTTTGTACTTAACAGTGGTCCCAGGACTGGACACTACAGGAAACAGTAAAGAATTAGAGAAACCAAAAAAATCTTCCATTGTTCCACTGGACTTAAGACTCAAAAAGGATCATACAAATTCTCTTGCCAGATGAGGACACTGAGCTGTGGGAAAAGGCCGGGTGACTTGCAAAGATCTTACTCTAGGACCAGTTTATTAAATATGAAAAAGACTCAACAAGAAAAGTCTGCCCAATAGCTAATCAATTTTGATGCCACAAAGAAAGTTCTGAAAAAGCTGTGATTTAAAAACAAGGGAAACAAACTCAAGGAAATCATGGTTCCCTATTATATCCTAAAATTCCAGAGTTAGAATGAATAAAAGCTTTTATTCAGTGTTTATTATGTGCAAAGCACTGTGCTAAGTGCTAAAGATACAAACAAAAAAAAAAAAAAAAAAAAAAAAAAAAGAAACTCTGCTCTCAAGGAACCGCACAGCTTGATGGGGGAATCAACATATTTGAAAGGTTTCAGCTCTAAGTCAGATGGAAGGTTTCATGGTCCTTAAATTAATGCAGCAGCAAAGCATATAGGAAAACTGCTTTTTGGTGTCATTTGTACTCATAAAAATCACATCAGTTCTAATGTTGAACCACTCCACAGGTCCAAGGACTTTGGTGACAGGCACATTCTTTTCTGGATATTCAACAGATGTGGCCAGAATACCTGCAGAAGCAGCAGCCAGGCTGCATCCCTATGAGGGCTGCTTCCAAGACTGAAGATTGATGGCCCTAGACTTGATTCTTGGGGTCAGAGGCTTGGAGTGTCTCCCTCAGGGCCCAAGGGGAGATGATGTTCAAGATGGGTGTGATGGCTTGACCCATCTTGTCCCTCTTGGGGTGCTCAGCTTCTTCAGCTAGACTGACTTGCCTTCCCCTTAAGACACAGTTAAGTGGACAGTTGGGGTGAGGAATAGGGGAACAGCACGTTCCCTCTCCACAGGAGTTCCTCCAAGTGATGCCTGGAAGGAAAGAAACTCCTGGGCCTCTTGGCCCAATCCATACCCAAGCCTCAAAGAGAATTCAGTAAAACCTACCTGACACAATTCACTTAACCCCTGTTGAAGACCTCCTATGAAGATGGACCACTACTTTCCCAAGAAGATGATTCCATGTGTGTGTGGGTAACTAATTATTATGAAGTTTTTCTTGACATCATGTCAATTTGTTTCACTGTAATTTCTATCAAATTCACCTAATCAAATAAGTTTTCCAATTGATAGCTCTTTAAATGCTCAAAGACAGGTATCATGTGCACCCTATGTTGCTGGTTTCCAGTTCTTTCAAGCAACCATTCATTAATCATCATGGATTCAAAGTTCTTCAACATTCTGGCTGCCGTGTCTCTGGATCAGGAGCTCTTATTTCTTGGTGCCAATGTGGCAGTCTAATGAAGTCAATAAACACTTTTTTTCCCCCCAGAACTTTTTTTAAATCCATAAAATATATAGAATTACAAACAAATGAAACCAGTTATATTGAAATAGATTTCTCAATTAAAAAAAAAAATCACAAGCCCCAGATATAGAATATCTGCTCTCAATGTTCTTCACAGTCCTCCAACTTGTAAATGACCTTCCTAAATATAGTGCCCAGTACTGAACACAACTCTAGTACAACAGATTGTCAACTCCCTGCACTCCTTGGAAGAGATGCCTTAGCTTTTTTTTTTTTTTTTTTTTTTTTTTTTTTTTTTTTGCTGTTAAATCCACTGCTGATTCATGGCTTGGAGTCATAAGTTAATGACAAAACAAAAGGCTACAAGTAGTTTAGCAAGTGTCAGAATTCATCAATACATATTGGGTTGTGACAAAATTCTAGGCACTATGACTTTTTAGCTGCGCAAGTGAAGGTTAAGTTTTTCAAGCTTGCTGGTCAGTGTCAAACCTCTTTAAGAACTGTCTACTTTCAAGCTTCAGGCTAAAGAATGAATTAAAGATGCATGCCCATGAGATGATAATAATAATAGCTAACACATACAGCGTTTGCTACCATTATTATTTTATTTGATCCTCATAACAATGCCAGGAGGTAGGAGGTATTATTTTTGTTGTTCAGTCATTTTAGCTGTGTCTGACTCTTTGTCATCCCATTTGGAGTTTTCCTGGGAAAGATAATAGCATTTCTTTCTTCAGCTCATTTTACAATTAAGGAAACTGAGGCAGCGTTAAGTGATCTGTCCAGGGTCACAAAGGTAGTAAGTATCTGGGGCTGGAATTGAACCCAGAAAGGAGAGTCTTTTGACTCCAGGCCCTGCAAACCACTTAGTTGCCCCATTACCATTTTATAGATTAGAAAATTGAGGCAAACCTAAGTTAAGTGACTTGCCCCTTCCCAGCCTCCCCAATACTACCCTTAAGTTAATGTCTGAAGTAGAATATAAACTTAGAGCTTCATGACTCCAGGCCCATTGCTCCATTCACTACACAACAAGTGCTAAAACAATAATAATAAAATAAAAATTAACTTTAAAAAAAATTCAAATCCTAAAACCCGGATAAAAAGACAGGACTCATTCTTGTTCTCATTTTATGTGGGCTTCTATTCCTTTCAAAGCTGCTCTTAATGTTCATTTGAATCTGATTCCAGTGCAGTAATTAAAGTTAACATTTATACAGTCTTTACATTTTGCAAAGTGGTTTACATATTTACCTTATTTGAGCCACACAACAACCCTGTGAAGCAGATGAATCAAATGCCGAATGATTATTAAATAACTTGCCTAGGGTCACAAAGACCAAGGTAAGTCATCCCAACTTCCATTTCAACATCCTATCCAGATTACAGATAAGGAATCGAAGCCAATCACAAGTTTAGTGGCATAATTGGTAAATGTCTGAGGCTGGATCTTTAACTCACAGCATATAGGGCTTTCACATGGATCTATGCTTCTAAAATAAAGTTCTTGCCCAGAAATTATTCTGGAAGGGAAGAAAAAATTCAAAACTAGGACTGGCCTAAAACCTTTAAAAGATAAATGCATGACTTTTAGACTTACTGTTGTAATCCTTATCTTAAATGGCTTTCAAATTAATCTGCCAATCTCTGATAAAATGTTTCAATCTAAAGTCTCTTGGTTTATCAGATTAAAGTCACTTCTTTCTCTTTATAAACAATTCATAAATACTGAATTTACTGCCAAGGTAAATTTCCTATGAAGAAGGACTAGTATTGACTTTTCTCCAGGCCACTAAAAAACTAACACCTAACCCCATTCCTGTTCACACCTACTTTTCAGTCATAGAGACAGGCATCCAAATCAGAGGTAAAGACACACCAACTCTGGAAATCTATTTCCAACCTATGTATTAGATACTCATAGTTCTATACAAAGGAGCTGAAATGGATCTCACTGAGAATGGGAAACAGGTGCGGAAGAGGCAAAAAGGAATTTACCCAGTGGGTCACACTGAAGTTACTGCCAGAAACAGGATGAGAGAACCTTTGCTGCTTGAATTCTTACAAATAAATTTTCTTTTATCTTCAAAAAATTTATTTTTTTCAACTCCCATTTGTAGTTTTTCTGTTCTTAAAATACTGCCACTAATTTAGAAAACCCTTAAATTATCCAAAGATGTGTAATCATCATCTTGCCAAATATTCAACTCCAATATTAGGCAGTACAAGAACAGATCATTCCTTAAACCACTAAGATATCTTTTAGGGAGATAAAGTGAAAGTACTAGAAAAGCCAAGACAAGGAAAAAGATGGAGCAAGAGCAGGAAAGATTGGGATAATCTGCTTTCAGGAAATCATTTCTTGACACTATCCCAGATACTGTGTCTCTGTCTCTCCCTATCTCTGTCTCTCAAATCTCCTTTCTTATTTCTAAAAAAGTTGTGACTCAGGGAACATTTCTCTGGTAAGTGTAAAGCAAGCTAACATCAAAATAAATGTAATTTGGTCCAATTTATCCAACTAGGAAGAGAGCTGGATATCTTGACCTGAGTATTAGGTCAAAATGTACTGCTGTTTTCACAACACATACTACTACTACTACTACTACATATAAGAGACCCTTTGTAGATAATTACTGTTCAATTTGTATTAAGCCCAGAAAATAAGAGGGTAACAAGCTCAAGTTCTAAATAACTCACATGTTCTATAATGCTATCAACTCTAATGTAAGGAAGATCAGAGGGATTGAAGAAATTTTGTGAACAGAAACTCTGGTATAATTTAATGAGGTTATTAGTACAAAAGTTTTTGGGGTTTGTTTTGTTTTTTAACTACAAGTCTAATTCAATCAAGGGAAAAAATTTCTTTGGGGATTTGGCAATTTTTTAAAATAAACTCAGAAGGAGGCAGCTTTAAAAAAAAAAATCATGAAATCACCAAGTAGCTCCCTCTCCTGGAAAAATGTCTGCATTGTTATAAAGACTAAAAATGCAATTGTATATGTTCCCTTGAAGAAAAGTGAATGAAATTTTGAAAAGGAAAACCAAAGATGCATAAGAACCTCATGAGAGTAATGCTTACTTTTATAAGCTCAGACTATCATCAAAGACTCCAGACTATCACATAGCTTTAAGCCTGTTCTGATTACAGAATTCAGAAACAAGGACAGCATATAGATTTTTTTTTTTCATTATCAGCCAAAAAAAAAAAAAAAAAGGCAAATGCTCAGCCATATACTACTAGCTGTGGGATCTTATGTAAGTCACCTTGGCCTCAAGGCCCATTTGTTTGTGTCTGTAAAATGAGAAGGTTGGACTAGATGACCTTGGAGGCCTCCCAGGGATAGATCTTTGATCCTATGTTCCACACATCACTATGCATGCATGTATGTGGGAGAGACAGTCTCTGACTCCCAGTAACCTGACTGAGGTTCTGAGAATGAGTTCTGTGACTAACAAATCTGACATGGATGGCACTCTAGTGTAAGTACACACTTAAAAAATCTTATCTTATTAAAAACCTCCCAAATCTTTATTAAATTGACATCGGTTTTATTCCTACAAATGTATTCCCTCATTCAAAAACATGCCACTTTATATGTACTTGCACAGTTGGTAAAAGGTAAAAATTACATGACTGACCAGGCTGAATTTATGAGTGGCATAAACTGTAATCGAAACCTAAATGATTCCATTTTCCATTTCACACCATAAGTAATATTACAAAATATTAGAACAGTAATGATTAATTTGA
Source organism: Sminthopsis crassicaudata (assembly GCF_048593235.1). Classification (NCBI taxonomy): domain Eukaryota; kingdom Metazoa; phylum Chordata; class Mammalia; order Dasyuromorphia; family Dasyuridae; genus Sminthopsis; species Sminthopsis crassicaudata. The sequence goes on from NC_133619.1 coordinate 48,740,658, forward strand.
ATTACCAGTACTGACAGCATCATTTAGAATCACTCCAGCCAACAATATGACAACCACACTAAAAAGTTAAAAACCACCCAACTGAAAAGTAAAGACTGCAAATAGTGTTCTGTACCCTAAATTCTTATTTGTAACCCCACATCCTATTCACTTATATATTACCAATTTGGAGCAATTACTGGGATTCATTAAGCTTCATCACAGCTTATGGCATTATCTCTGATAAAAACTGTCACCCTACAAATGTAGTATGAAGTGAGGGGAAATTATAAGACATAACTTGAATGAAGACTTAGTATTCTGATTCTTATAACTAAAAATAACTTCTTATTAAAGTTCTCATGCAACTAAACTTGAGCAACTTAAAGAAGTCAGTTAAGAAAAAGGAGGAGGAAGGAGGAGGAAGCCAGATCCCAAGTTCTGGCACCAAATACTTTATGAACAGCCAAGGAAATAATTTCAAAGCAGAAATAGGAACTAGAGCAAAGAAAGCAACAGTGCTGACTTCTGAAACTTACTTTTTGAATATACATGTAGTACCAGAATATTCATAATAAATAAATTTTAATTTCTGACACTCTTAAGAAATATTCTGGAATGATTGGTTCTAGAAAAAGTCCTCTAAAATATAGTGATAAAATCATTTAGTTCGTCATTTACCTTTTCCTCAAATGAAAAAATGTATCTGTACTTTTTGCAGACCAAAAAAAACATAAAAACTTTGGAAACTCTTCTGCAATATGATTGCTCCAAATATTTTCCCTGTATCTCTGTCTCAAGAGAATACTTATATAAGAATCATTACAATTTCTATTTCATTAACAGAAAACAATGTAAAAAATGAAAGAATAAAACATTCAGGATTTGATTCAAGAATGTATATATTATAAATACCCCCTCAAGGTTACCCGATTTCACAATTAGGAGATTTCTTCAAAACAGTGAGTCCTGATTAAAATTTAACTTAAAAGATACAGAAGTATTTGGGAAATTCTTCCTTGCTTTGAAATGTCAAGCCTCATAAACTCTCTACCTATATGCATTACCTAGAATTATATGATTTTTTAAAAGGCACAAAATGTTTCCAGCATAGCCAAAATAATTTGTATACTGTCTCCCCCTCTATGTTCAAATCACATTCACTTAAAGCATTTTAAAGATTGCTTCTTTTTTCCAAATCTCTACACAGTAAGGAAACCCAAAATAAAAATAAAAATACTACCTGTGTTTGGGCCCTAAATGTTTCCCTTACAAGGAAGATAGTAAGAGAGAGGGTGAGGGGAGTGGAGTGGAACGCTCACACATCCATATAAAAGGCACTTTCTCACTGCTGCCTGAAACACTGTGACTCAGCACAGGATCTCATCCCACCACTTTATTTATTTCCTATTCAACAATCTACCATAATTTTAAAACGTTACACTAGTCACCCAGGCAAGTAACTGTAGAAGCTCAAGTGATAGCTCAAAATGATCACTTTTGTTGCTTTCTGTAGACCAAAACAGTATCCATCTAAAGAGCTTCGCAAGGGGCTCTACAAACAACAGCGAAGCCTACAGGGAAATGGAACTCATTTTCCTCCACTTCAGCATATGAACTGTGCCCTGGTCCAGCACGTCCAAAAGGACAGAACATGGAGGGTGAAGTCACAACATTGAGTCCCTAGTCTACTTTTACTTAAATGCACTTTTCTTTACTCCCTCATTCTATTCAGAAGTTTAATTATTTGCATCATACTTGATTTAACTTTCACTTTTAAAAAATCTCTTCTTCTCTTAAGCTCTCCAACTGATTCTTCCTCTTTTGGAGAATCTGTGAAGGAAACTAAAAGGGGGGGGGAGGGGAGGGAGGGCACTGAGAAGTTCAACTTTTAAAATGTAGTTTAATCAAAGCCACTGATACAAACTTGTTTTTTACCGAGGTCACATTGAGAGCAGCCCAGAAGAGAGGGGGAGACCAAGTTCGAGAGAGCTGGAGGCAGCCCCGAGATAGAGGCAGGAAGAAGACTGAGTCCAGAGACAGTCTTCAGGCCAGAGATACCGCAAAGAGAGGCAGGGCTGAGTTAAGAGACATTCTCTGAGTGAGAGTCAGGGAAGAGAGGAAGAAGACTCAGTGCGAAGTTCTCCAGGACAGTGATAGCAAGGTGGTGATACATCGAAGAGAGGAATAAGACAGGACAGAGAAGGTCTCCAGGACAGATAAGACTCAGGCTAGAGCCAGTCTCTGAGTAAGAGATATAAGGAAGAGGGAAGGCTGGTCTAGAGAAGTCCTGAGCCAAATACAAGGAAGAGAGAAGATAGTCCAGATACATTCTGTGAGTGAGAGATACAGGAAAGAAGGGAGTTCTCCAGGACAGAGGTACCAGAGCAGAAAAGATTCAGTTCAGAGAAGTCCTGAGACAGAGATACAGGGAAGAGAGGAATAAGAATCAGTGCAGAGATAGTCACACGTGAGAGAAAAGACTCAGTCCTGATACATTCTGTGAGTGAAAGATACAAGAAAGAGAGGTAATAGACTCAGTCCTGATACATTCTGTGAGAGAGATACAGGAGAGGTAATAGACTCAGTCCAGAGCCGTTTTCTAGGACTGACACACATGTAAGAGAGGAGACTTCAGTCCAGACTCTCCGAGCCAGACACAGGGAAGAGGGAAGACTCGGTCTAGAGAAGTTCTGGGACAGATGAGGGGAGAGGAATAAGACTCAGTCCGAAGTCCTCCCAGACAGCGACACCAGGACACAGACCCAGTAAAGAGAAGACTCAGTCTCCAGGACGGAGACACAAGTGAGAGAGGAGACTCAGTCCAGAGACGCTCTCCGAGCCAGAGACACAGGGAAGGAGCAAAGCTGACTCCAGAGATAATTTCCGAGACTTGGACTTGCAGAGAAGAGCGGGAAGACTGAGTCCCGCACAGAGAGGGGGGGAAGGAAGGGCGAGGGGAGTGTGGACTCCCTCTGGCGGTGTAGACGTAGGGTCCCGGCCGGTTAGACCGCGGCTTCCCAGCCCTCAGCCCGTCCCCCCCCACCCCCCCTCCCGTGGCGCCCGCCCCGTCCCGGCCGCCTGCCTACCTGTAGCACCAGCGGCTCGGGGTTGAAGGCGAGCGTGAGCAGCAGCTGCATCCGCTCCGAGTCCTTCAGGTTGCGGAGCAGGAAGCTGCCCGAGTCCTTGGTCTCGGCATAGCGGCGCACCAGGCGGTCCAGCAGGCGCTGCGAGGGGCAGTGCACCAGGTCGGACCAGCCCTCCACGGCGTCGGGCGTGAGCAGCCGCACGTCGCCGTTGAGGCGGGCGAACTCCGTCTTGGGCATGGCCTGGAGCAGGTCGCAGCGCGGGCGGCCCGTGGCCCGCTTGCAGATGCTCTGGTCGAGCTGCGCCAGCTCGCGCTGCGAGCCCAGGCGCTTGAGCACGACGCGGCGGCGGCCACCCTCGCGGGGCTCCCCGTACTGCCCGAAGTACACGTTCTTCACGTTGAGGAAGTCCAGCAGGCGCAAGCGGCCCCACGCCTCGAAGGCCACCTGCCCGTTGAGGAAGCGGCGGCACCAGCTCGTGCCGAAGCACGCCGGGCACTTATTGAGCTGCAGGAAGCGCCGGTCCGCCAGCTCGTTGCGCTGCCAGGACGCCAGCAGCGACGGCGAGTGCAGCACCATCAGCACCAACAGGCTGCCGAGCGCCGCCAGCTTCAGCGAGCGGGACAGGCGGCCCAGCTTCGGGGGCACCAGGCGCCACATCCCGCCCGGGGGCCGCCGGCGCCCCCCCCAGCCCCGCCCCGGGGGGAGGGACCCCCCGCTGAGCCCGCGAGCCCGGCCCGACCCGGAGGGAGGCGAGGCAGGAAGGCGGGCGGGCGGCCGCGCGTGTGTGCAGAGCGCGGGGAGAGAGACGGGGAGTGAGCGAGAGGGACCGGGAGTGTGGCGGGGAAGGAAAGAGAAAGGAACCAGAGCCGGCTCCCGCTCCTCCCCCCGGCCACTTGTCCCTACCAACTCCTCTCGGGCTCTCTTTCTGCCTCTCTCCCTCCCCCGGTGTCTCCCTGCCCTCCGCCGGGTCCGACTCCAGCGGCGCCTCCTCCACACCAGCCAAGTTATAGAGAAGCCGGAGGGGGGAGGAGGGACGAGGGAGAGCGGGGAACGGACGGCCGGGAGCGCGCGCGCGTGCGCGCCGCACACGGGGGAGCGCGGGGCCCGGGATGGAGAGAAGAGGCTGAGTGAGAAAGAGGTTAGACCGCCTCCTACTGGAGACCGGGCGGAAGGGAGGAGGAGGGGCTCTGGCCTCCGCGAGACAGCACGCCAGCCACCCCAGCTGCCACACACTTTCCCCAGACGCGGGGCGGAGGAGGGAGATCCCTCCCCTCCCTCGTGTGAAGAGGGCGGGGACGGCGTGACGGGGCGGGGCAAGGCGGACGAATCGCATGCAGCCTCGGGAGCGTGCGCGCGCTCTTCCTGAGGGGAGGCTTCGAACGGACGTCCGGGGGTGGGCGGGGCGCCACCTTTGCTCAAGGAGGGAGGGGGCGGGGATGGCGACTTCTTTACTAGGAGGCGAATGGGGTGGAGATGGCATTGTTAGGATGCGGTCGAGCACAGCCACTCTGCCCTCCATCATTGCGGGGAACGAGGGAGATTCTGGGTAGGGTGGGTATCGCTTAAAAAAATGCTGGATTTTCGAGGGGGCGGGACGTGGTTTCTCTGGGACCGCGAGGGGCGTGCTCGGAGAGGCGGCCTGACGAACGTGGCAGTTTTCACGTGGGCGGACAGAAGGGGAACGGCACTTTAAAAATAAGCTTGCTTCGCCTCCCTGAGAGCTGCGAGTTCTGGTGGAGGAAAGAACCGGAGCTGCCCCTCCGCCGTGGGCTGAACCACGAATGGGGGGGAGGGGCGGAGCCGTGCTCTGACAACGCCCCCATGCCCTTTTAAGGATTTTGGGCACGCGCCTCGGGGACGAGGAGCAGGGGAGGGGTCGCCCTTCCCATAAAGAGGTGCGCGCTCTCGCGGAGGCGGGGCGGGGGAGGAGCTCGCGCTGCGGGAAAGGGGGACGCTCAGACTCGGGGCTAGCGAAGTGGACTGCCCAGCCGGGAACGGACGAGTCCTCCCTGTCCGGCGCCTCTTTTGCGTTTTCCCGGACTGCGTTGGGAGCGGGAACGGAGCCCTTCAGCTCCGGGCCGCGCCAGTGGGCTTCCCTGGGAAGCTGGGGCTGTAGCGAGCGGACCCCGGAACCAGCACCTCCCGGGGTGGGGGGAACAGCGGTTCTGGGGAAGAAGGGGGCTCCGAGCAATTAGGGAATGGGGGCGCAGTCACCCGCGAAGGGAGGCAGGGGAGGCGGAGCCGGCGTGGGCTGGTGACCTCGCGTCCCGCGGTCCTGCTCCAGGGACGCAGTCCTCTGCCTCTTCTGGTGCGGAGAAGTGGAGCTCATTTCTCCTGACCCCAGGAGCTAAATGCAAACTTGAGGGGAGAATTCGAGTAGTGCGCGGAAAGTGACGGGACGTTGCGGCTTAAGGAATTGTCCATCTGATGCTTTGATTTAGTCAATCCTTTGTTGCCCTGGCGCAGCAGTTTGGATGCTGCTGCTGGTGACTTCCATAAATAATGGAATATAATTCCACTTCACGAATTCTGCTAGTGCAGTGCATAACCGATGTATGATCTGGTGTAAAGGACGTGGGATCCTAAAAGTGAGGACAGCAGGTTTTAGGGTCTCTAATGCGAGAAACAAATCACTGACACCGGCAAATGAACAGTGTTAAATCAATAGTCGTTCACATAATGCCATCTTACACTGACAGCACCCGGGCAGCTCTGCCCTTTGAAGAAGGAGCCAAAGAAAGCCTCTTACAGTCTAAAGAGGAGGGAAGATTACAGGCACGAAATTAGGTTCCCAATGTCTTGGGGCTAGAACTAGAACTTGAATTACAGGTCTTTTGCCTGACAATCTAGTGTTGCGTGCCTGTAAAAACTTGTGAAAGTCAAAGATACTGTGCAAGAAAACGTTTCTTATTTTAAAAAAAGAACATTGTTACTACGTTAACTACTTGTGTGTGAGAGAGATTTCTTTTTGGGATATGGTCACAGCATACTTTATTATGTTATCTGAATGGTAACCAGGGCCCAGATTTAAGACCATTTTGGTTCAGAATGAGATGAAACATGTTCAAATCCCTTAATTCCTTACTTTACAAAACATTCTTACAGGCCTACAGTTAGTATTACTTAACAGAAATCAGCGGGAACATCACTGGGTTTTTTGTTGTTTTCTTTCTACTTCATGTAAAGGAGAATTTTCAATTAACAGTTTTACTTTTTTCTTTTAAAGTTTGCCCGTGGTCTTTGAGCCCCCATTTCTGAATAGCCAATTACTCATTATTTTGGGACTAGAAAGAAGAGAAATAGTCTACAATTTCACAGCCAATCTCGTTTTACCTATTCTGGAACAGGAAACTCCTCTAAAACACAGCAGGGAAGTACTCATCAAGGGTTTGCTTGAAAACTGTCAGAGGTGGAGCAACTCTCCTGTCTGCAAGGCTTCTGTTGCCCTTTTAAGTTACTCTGATTTTCCAACTGTGTTATTGCTTTTAAGCTCTTGTGCAGTTTAATCATTTGCAAAGTGGGAAGAATAATAATGTCTACCTCCTGGGATTGTTGTGAGGACAGAATGATGTGTTATTTGTAAAGCACCTTGCAAACCGTAAGGAGCTCGCTCAATAAATGTTATGTTCTTTCCTTCTCTCATCTTCCCATTTTACATCTCCAATCCCTTCTGCAGCTTCTCACACGATATGATCCCAAGGCCCTTTGCCATCATTTTGCTTTTCACATACTTTGTGAATTATCAGAGTCATTCCAAAAAATGTGCTTAGAATTGAAAGTACAAATTTAGGATTAAGAAAAATATTAAATTATTTGTACTCCAAGTACTGTGCATTCATTTAAGTCATAGCTTTTTATTCCCAAAATATATGTAAAGTTTTCAACATTGACCCTTAAAAAACATTGTGTTCAAGGTTTTTTTGTTTTTGTTTTTGTTTTTTTTTCTTTTCTTTTCTTTTCTTTTCCTCACTCCCTTCTCCGGACCCCCTCCTAGACAGCAAGTAATGTAATCAATATATGTCAAACATGTGCAGTTCTTCTATACATATTTCCACAAATAACATGTTGCACAAGAAAAATATCAGATCAAAAAGGAAGAAAAATGAGAAAGAAAACAAAAAGCAAGCAAACAACAAAAAAAGGTGAAAATACTATGTTTTGATCCACATTCAGTCCCCATAGTCCTCTTTTTGGATTGTGCATTTATTTAAAAATAAAGTATCTAACATTCTTTTTAGCTGATTTTTTTTAGTATTCTGTATTTCAGCTCATAGAATTAGCTTGAAGGGACCATAAAAATGATATTAGAACCAAACAAGATGAGAGAGATCAAGAAGATAAGTAAAATCAGGATTTGAGCCCAGAACATCTCACTCCAAATTTAGTCTTCTTTCTGCTATCGTATCTAAAACCTAATCAGTTTCACAAGCTAAATAAAGTTGTAAAACTCAGTGTCTGAAATAACCTAACACCAATATTCAAATCATCTGTAGAGCTTGGGACAAGTTACATAACCTTTGTATGTACCTCAGCTTACTCATTTTCAGAATGGGAATGATCTATGTACTACCTACTTCCCAATTTTGTAAGGAAAGAAGTTTTATTTTTCAAAGTCTGAGAAATAAGAATTGCTAATTATTATTGGGTGTTTTTTTTTCTTTTTGTTATATTAAAATGTGGGGGGAAAGACCAAAAGCTCAATTTAAATTAGGGGAGACTAGTCCACAGGGTACTTTCTCCTAAATTTTCAAATTTTCATTTATTAGTCCTTGAAAGTAGAGATTCTACCATGATCAATTAATCCTGTTAGATTCAAGATGACCTGATTTCAAATCCTTGGACACTAGGTATGTTTCAGGCACATAATTTAAACTTCTTCGGCCTTTAGTTTATTCACTAAAATGGGAATAATAGCATTTAAGAATTGATTGGGATAATTCACCTAGTGCTTTAAAAATCTTAAAGAGGATCAACAGTTCAAATGGAATTGAGTAGTAAAGTATTCATTTCCATCAGAGAATTCCAGTAATATTGTAGAACATTTAGCACTTTCTACCTTGAATTGGTGTAAAAAAGGTTTAAAAAAAGAAACTTTTATTTTCAAAACATGCAAAATCTTTTGTTCTGATTTTGTTCTCCTTCCCTTCACCGCACTCTCTCCCCTAAATGCCAAGTAATCCAATATATGTTAAACATGTGCAATTCTTCTATACATATTTTCAGAATTATAATGCTACACAAGTAAAATCAGACCAAAAAGAAAAATAAGACTATAAAATGCAAGCAAATAACAAAAAAATGAAAATATTATGTTGTGATCTACATTCAGTTCCCATAGGCTTCTCTTAGAGTGCAGATGGCTCACTCTTTCCCAAGACCATTGGAACTGACCCAAATCACTTCATTGTTGAAAAGAGCCATGTCCATCAAAATTGATCACCATAATCTTGCTGCTGTGCACAATGATTTCCTGGTTCTGCTCATTTCACTTATCAGTTCATGTAAGTCTCTCCAGCCTCTCTGAAATCATCCTTCTGATCATTTCTTATAGAACAATAATATTCCATAACATTCATATGCCACAATTTATTCAGCCATTCTCCAATTGATGGGCATTCACTCACTTTCCAGTTCTTTGCCACTACAAAAAGGGCTGCCACAAACATTCTTGCACTTGTGGGTCTTTTTCCCTTTTTTATTATCTCTTTGCAAAATAGGCCCAATAGAAACACTACTGGATAAAAGAGTATGCAGAGTTTGATAATCCTTTGGGCATAATTCCATACTGCTCCTCAGAATGGTTGGATCCATTCAACTCTACCAACAATGTATTAGTGTCCTCTCCAACATTCATCATCTTTTTCTGTCATTTTAGCTAATCTGAGAGGTGTATAGTGGTACCTTAGAGTTGTCATGATTTACATTTAGGATTGTTTTACCATTGAAATCGATCATAAAGTATTATTCATCTTTGTGTTCACCATAAAGGGGATCATAATGCCCCAGATATAGCAGAGATACAGGAAATATATATTGAATGATACCGACATTAATATCCAAGTTCCCTAATAGTGACCTCCTATTTTTTTTCTTTTTATCACAGATCACAGGACACAGTGTTGAAAGGGCCAGTTAGTCTAATCTGTACTCAAATGGCAATTCCCTGTGGAATGTACTACATATGCAATACACTTAATTCATTTTACAATCCAACACTATGTAAAACAAATTAAAGAGGCATGTTCTATACCATCTAGAGCTTTGTAGTAGATATTTTGAACATGTACTATAATAAGTGTGCCCAAGTGGCTATAATCGCTGATGTATTTAGGTAGGATCTCATAACACTTTTCAGCAGAAGGGACAATTACAATGTGGTTGTAATTTCATCTCCCACCAAGGCTGCCACTGTTCTGTTAACCAACTGATTTATTTCCTCTTTTTCTTCTCTTACAATCACTTGTTCTTCAGTCACTATTACTGTTACCCGTTTGTTTAATTTAAAAATATATCCTTATAGGATGCTTCAAATGAGAAAAAGCCCAATTTTTTTTTAATCACTAAAAGACTAGAAAAAGTTACCATAATTTCACTAGTAGAATTATTGGATGTTCTTGAAGCCTTGTGTTGTAAGCAGTTAAGTCTGAATAATAAACCCCAAGCCACTATTTTTTTAACAAGGTTTACTAAGGTGTTAGGTATCACAAGTTTGTTTAAATGTAAATAGTTTTATAATCTCTTTAGTACTACAAGAGAAGGGCCCTTTTGCTGAGGATCAGAGCATTGATGAACCAAGTGCTTGCACCATTTTTGATGGTATTCTCTCCAAAGATGACCTCAGTACTCAGCTGATCTTGCAGAGAACAAGTGAATGAAATTTTTAAAATAGCACTTATTAAATGTTTACTATGTGCAAAATTCTAGGGTTACAAGTAAAAAGGTAAGGGTTTCTGAGAGCTCACATTCTTTTTTATTTTTTAAATTTCATTTTTTGGGTTATACAAGTATATTCGGTTTTTTACATATTTCCATATGAATCATGTTGGGAGAGAAAAATCAGAACAAAAGGGGAAAACCATGAGAAAGGAGGGAAAAAGGTGAAAATAGTGTGTCTTGATCCACAGTCAGTGTCCATAGGTCTCTCTATGAATGCAAATGGCATTTTCCATCCAAAGTTTATTGAGATTGCTTTGAATCACTGAATTGCTGAGAACCAAGTCTCTCATAGTTGATTAATATACAATCGTGTGGCTGTGTACAATGTTTTTCTGGTTCTGCGTGCTTCACTCAGCATCAATTTATGTAAATCTTTCCAGCCTTTTCTAAAATCAACCTGTTCATTCTTTTTTATAGAACAATAATATTCTATTACTTTCATATACCATAATTTATTCAGCCATTACCCAATTGATGGGCATCTACCTCTTTTCCAATTCTTTACCACCATAAAAAGAGCCACACATTTTTGCACAAGTGGTTCCTTTCCCCTCTTTTATGATCTTTGTGGGATACAGACCCAGAAGTGGTACTACTGCATCAAAGGGTATACATAGTTTTATAGCCCTCTGGGCATAGTTCCAAATTACAGAACTCACATTCTAGTGGGGAGGTTGACACATACCAAATTTCAGCTTCGAGGCAAATGTTACAGTTCCATTGTACTTAGTGGCAACGCAGGTGATGATAATACATCACTTTTTAATGTCATATCTACTTGTATCAATTTCTGATAATGGACAATTTGAAAATGTCAAAGATTTTAGTGGCAAAAACTTTATTTTCCTCAGTAGTTCAGGCTGCAGCACCTAAAGAAACCATTGCCAGACTTTATGGAGGTTATTTCCCAAGGCCATGTCTTCAAGTTGTGGGCTGGAAGCAGGATTGGCCTGGTGAATATTACCACTCCCAGGACTCTTGGGGGCAGTGGATATTGATGGTGTCAAGAAGGTGGGCTCCTCCACAGTTATTTCTCTCCTTAGTGATAGTTGGAGGACTCAGGCTGGCAACAGTGTGGTGGTCTGGAGGGGGATCTTCAGTTCCCAGAGCTCTTGGGTTCAGGGTCCTGAGATATTTCCAGTGGGGTCAGAGGGAAAGTGATGATAGTAATAAACTCACTTAGATCAAGATTCCCCTTGTATCTCCCTTATTCTTATTCTTCCAGCTAGACTTTCATATCTGCTCAGTTCACAAGAATGGCTGCCTCTTCTCCACTCAAGTTCCCTCCCTAATGATGATGGAAAAAGGAGCTCAGATCACAGTAATGGGACTCTCTTATTTAGTCTCTTTAAGACTACTATTTTAATTATTAGCTTCCTATCTCAATCAGAGTTACAACGCGAAATACTTGATAAGCCAGAATTCCTGTTGTGAAATCAAGACTTGGGAAATCTAAGCAGCTTTCACTTACTCAGACCTATAATTATGATACAACCTCTTAATTAGCTTTGGGGTTGGAAATGTAAACAAGTGATTCATGATTTACTAATTATTAAGTCCTGCTACAAATATTATTGGGCATTTGGTCCTTAGCCCATGAGACAAACTGTATAGCCAATGTGGCTTGGCATTAAAGACTTAAGAATTAGCTTATTGCTATCATATAAAAAATACCTTCTAATAACCTCCTTAGCATCTTATATTAAAGTGTTGGGGATTTTAAACATTTTTTTGAGCAATGAGCAAAATCTGTCTTCAACATGTACTACTTGCAGCTTTGCCAAAAATAGTGCTAGTTTTTATTATTAGTCTTTGGCATTTTAAATTCTACTAGCTCCTTTTATTATGTTCTTGCTTTCTTATGTTCAGATCTGATAAGATCTTTTTTTTTTTTTTCCTTTCACATTTTAATGTCTATTCAAAAGGCAGGATTTTCCATTTTTCTCATTTTTACTAATGATATACTTAATATGTTCCTACAAGAGGGTTTTTTGGGTTACTCATCAATATATAAATAGCACTTTCATCATCAAGCTCATTACAGGACGAGTGATTTTCCACAAAATTAGAATTCTACCTGTATGGCTTCAACATCAGTCATGGACACTAGTGGTTACTGCTTTGAATTCCCTTTTATTTAAAGCCACAATATAAAATATCATTAAATATCCTCTGATCTTTATAAATACTTCTTAGACCTTTGGCCTCTGTCTTTCCTTCCTACCTTCTCTAATTCCCCAGAGGTCTTTCTTGGATTAGGTCTGCTTAAATTTCCAACTTCTACTTCCTGTTCTGACACCCCAAAACAATACCTTTTCCCCTGTTTGCTTCCTGAGTATGGGACCTCAAAGACCTAATGGGACTCAACATTTTATCATCTGCCCTATCACTTCCTTCCTCCAATGGCCTGTTCTTGGTAAGTGATAATCTACTTGAATTATTCCTCATTCATTAGCCTTCAAAGAGAACCATCTGGTAGATGATGCTGTTATACTTTCCCATGTCAGTGATTGAGTTCTCAACTGTCAGTTTAATCCCCCTTTCCCATCCTCTCTCCCTCTTAACCCCCTCAGTGTTCTCTGCAGTTCCTGTTTCATAATTTACAAATTTGCTTTCATTTTTAAAATGAAGGTTTAATCTTTTCCTATCCTTCTGATTTCTGGTGCTCAGTGAGATCTGGCTCCCTCTTGATAATAGTATCTCTGGCAACTTTTTCCATTTCTATTTGTATTTTCATATTCTCCTAAGGAAAAAAAAAAAAGGGGAAGGAAGGAAAAGGAAAGAAAGGAAACCAATAAATGCTTGACTTGTATACATATTTTGTTTGCCTCTATTCCTGGGGTTGCATAAAATTTTTCTCAAGTGAAAAGAGGTTGCAAGTGGAAGAAAGGAAGGAAGGAAGTAAATGTGTTCCCCAACTGTCAGTTGCTCAACTGTAAAATGAGGATAATAACAGTTTCTACTTCACAGGATTGTTGTGAGAATCAAATGATTTAGGAATGTATTTGTAAAGTGTTAGCACAGTACTTGACATGTAGTAGGCATTGTATTAATGTTTATTCTCTGGTCTATTCTGTCTCTCTTTTTGTATAATCTACCCTCCATGCTTGGAATGCTTCTCTGTCTCTCTTCCCTGGATTCCTGACTTCTTTTCATATTCAGCTCAAATTCAACTATAAAAGAACTCTTTCCTGCTCTCCCTTAATGCTAGTGCCTTCCCTCTGAGATTATCTTCAATTTAGTGTGTGTGTGTGTGTGTGTGTGTGTGTGTGTGTGTGTGTGTATGCACACAAAATGTACCTATTTCTTTGCATGTTGTCTCCTCCATTACAATGTAAAATCCTTCAGGACAGGAACTATTTTTACCCTTTTTCTGCTACTCTCAGTGTTTAGCCCTGTGTTTCATACCTAGTAACTGCTTAACAAATCCCTGCTTACTAGTAATAATAATAGTAATATTTATATTGTGCTTTATTTAAGGTTTGCAATCTGTAACAACTCAGAGTTAGGACCTATTACTACCCCTGTTTTATAGATGAGGAAAATGAGGCAGGCAAGTTAAGGGACTTGCCCAGGATCATTACTAATAAATATCTGGGGCAGAATTTGAACTCAGGATTCCCTGATTCTAGGTCCAGTGTACTTCTTAACTAACTGATTAGAAATAGAACTAGATTCTTCAGAAGAAGCTTTGAGGGCTTAAGTTATTGAGTAATTGTCAGAATTCTACCCAACTTGTTCAGATAAATTTAACAAAAATAAACAGGTTTTGAAATTTTATTATAAATTTGTAAAACCAAAGTTGTCATTTTATTTCAGTGTATGGTTAAATGAAGGGTAATGGCTTTTAAAATTTTTAAGATTTTGAGTAAAAAACTTCTCTGTAAATATGAAATTTGTATTTTAAGGACTTAATTCTATAGTTGCACTGCTATTTTACAATCATTGTTCTTCAGAGAGGCAGAGGCAGCATGGTATAATGGATACAGGACCAGTTTTGGAATCAGGAAGACCCAAGTTCAAGATCAATCTTGAATACAATAGTTGTGTGACTAGGGGACCTGGGATAAACCACTTAGCCAGTTTTCACTGCTTCCAAATAGGTTTCATGTGCAAATTACAAATGAGGTACCAGTGTGCATCAGGGAAAGGAGTTTCCATACTGAGAATTCCACCCCAACTTGGAGCCAAAATATGTGCATGCATATTTATGCCCACCTACTTAAACACAAAAATATTTGTAATTACATGGAAGGTTAATCAAATAAGCAGTTTGGAATCTACAAGACACATTTTATGCTTAATTATAGAAGTAATTTTTTGCCACAGTAAAAAAAAAAAAAAAAAAAAGCATAAGGGATACAAATTTTTTAAAATATAGCTACAGTAATTAAAAGAAAAAATAACTCCCTGAAGGTTTTTGTGTATAATAATTATTTTATTTACATTATCTCATTTCATTGAAAAAAATGGGCATTTTCACTAATTCTTCATTATTGACATAATGACATGGTTGTCTAATAAACTATTATATTTGGTGATTTAATTGTAGAAGTTTTCTGAACATTAAGTATTCCTTTTTTCTCCTTTCTCTCCCATCTTCCACTGGAACCAACATATATATATATATATATATACACAAAACTCCTATATAAGAATAGTCAAGCAAAACAACTTCTCACTTTGGACATATCCAAAATTATGTTTCTCGTTCTGCACATTAGTCTATCACCTCTTCATCGTGAGGTGGGCAGAACCAATGAATTTAGTTGATTATTTCATTGATCAGAGTTCTTATGGTTTTTTTAAGAAATGTTCATTTTTACAGTATTCATATTATAGTATAAGTTCTGTCTCTGCTTACTTACCAGATCAGTTCATATAAGCCTTCTCAGGTTTCTCTGAAACTCTTATTTTTTAATGGTCTAATAGTATTCTACTACTATTATTTACCATATTTTTCAAGCATTCCTTAATTGATGGAGGTACCCCTTAACTTCTAGTTATATTCACTATCAAAAGAGCTGCTATGTTTTTGTGTACCTAGGAACTTTTCCTTTTTTTCTTTTTTTCCTGGACTATAGATCTAGTACTGGTGTTAATGGATCGAAGGGAATGCACTGTTTAATAACTTTTAGGGCATAATTCCAAATTGTTTTCCAGAATAACTGGAATGATTTGCACCTCCATAAATGGTGCATCAACATACCTGATTTTTCAAATCCTTTGTAACATTTATCTTTTGTTTGTCAGTTTTGCCAATCTGATGGGTGTGAGCTGAAATCTCAGACTTGCTTTAATTTTCATTTCTGTGTTAGTGAGTTGCCAAATGCATTTTTCACATAGCTATAGATAGTTTGGTTTTCTTTCCCAGAAAACTATCTATTTATATTCTTTAACCACTTTCCTATTAAATAATTTTTTTCTTTACAAATTTGAATCAATTTCTTATATATCTTGAAAATAAAACTTTTATCAGAGAAATGCTGCTAAGATTTCTTCCCTTATAGTACTTTGCCAACTATAGAAAAAACTTTTTTGTTTGGACAAATTTTTCTGACATTCAGAAGCATCTTTAGCAATCATGTTATTGTTGTTACCTTTTAGGCATTCAGTCATGTCTGATTCCTTCTAACCTCATGTACCATAGCACTCCAGGTCTTCCTATCCTCCACTTCTCTCAGAATCTGTCCAAACTCATGTTTGTTGCTTCCATGATAATATCTATTGCATCCATCCTCTACTGACCCCTTTTCCTTTTGCCTTCAATCTCTCCCAACATTGCAGTCTTTTTCAGTGAGTCCTTTCTTCTCATTTTGTGGCTAAAATATTTACAATTCAGGTTCAATATTTGACTTTCCAGTGAGTATTCTGAGTTAAAATTTTTAAATACCGATGGATTTGATTTCCTTGCTGTCCAAGGGATTCTCAAAAGTGTTCTCCATTGCCACAGTTCAAAAGCATAGATTCTGAGATAATCAGCTTTCCTTATAGTCCAATGTTCATAGCCATACATTACTACTGGAAAAACTATAGTTTTAACTATAAGGACCTTTGTCAACAAGGTGATTGATGTATCTGTTTTTTAGTATATTGTCCAGATTTGCCATAGCTTTCCTTCCAGGAAGTGTTTTGTTTTGTTTTGCTTTTTTTTTTTTTTTTTTTTTTTATTTCATAGCTGCAATCACTGCCTACAGTGATCTTTGAGCCCAAGAATATTAAATCTAATATTGCTGCTATTTATTTATTCTCTCTATTTGCCAAGAAGAGATGGGACAAGTTGCCAAAATCTTAGTTTTGTTTTTAATGTTTAGCCTCAAGCCAGCTTTTACATCCTCCTTTTTCATTCTTATCAAGAAGCATCTTAATTCCTCTTTACTTTCTGCTATCAGAGTATTATCATCTGCATATCTGAAATTGTTGATATTTCTCCCAGCAGCCTTAATTCCAGCTTTTGATTCATCCAGACTGGCACTTTGTATGATGTATTATGCATGAAAGTTAAATCAATAAGGTTAACAACATACAATCTTAAACCAATCAGTTGTTCCATGTTCAGTTCTAATTGTGGCTTCTTAACCCACATAAAGATTCCTAAGGTGATTAGTAAGTTGATCTAGTGCTCCCCTCTCTTTAAAGACTTGGAACATTTTGTTGTGATTCTCATAGTTAAAGGCTAAAGTGAAGTCAGGAAGGAGGAGATGTTTGTTTTTTCTGGAACTCCTTTGATTTTTCCATAATCCAGTGAATGTTGGCAATTTGAACTCTAGTTTCTCTGTTTCTTGAAAAATCAGTGTGTTCTTCTGGTTATTCTTGGTTTGCATATTGTTTAAGTCTAGCTTGCAGAATTTTAGATATAACCTTTTTGATATATGACATAAGCACAATTGTTTGGTATTTTGAACATTTTGTGGTATTGTCTTTCTTTAGGATTGGAAGGTTGGGATGTAAATTGTTTTTTGTTTGTTTTTTGGGTTTTTTTTCCCAATCCAGTGACCACTGTTGTGTTTTCCAAAATTTTTGGCATATTAAGTGCAGCATTTTTAACAGCATCATTTTTTAGGGTATCAGATATTCAGCTAAAATTCCATGACCTCCACTCACTTTATTGTTAATAATGTTTCCTGCAACCCACTTGACTTTATTCTCCAGAATGTCTGATTCTAGAACAGTAACTACACCCTCATGATTCTTTTGTGTTTTTCAGCCCCTTCTTCTTAATCTCTTCTGCTTTTGTTAAGTCCCTATCATTTTTTATCATGCCCATTTTTGCATGAAACTTTCCCTTGTTATCTTTAATTTTCTTGAAGAGATCTCTTGTCTTTCCCACTCTATTATTTTCTTCTATTTCTTTATATTGTTCATTAAAAAAAAAAAAGCCAACAACAACAACAACAACAACAACAACAACCCTTCTTAGTTCTCCTTGCTATTCTCTGGAATTCTGCATTTACTAGAATATATCTTTCTCTTTTTCCTTTCCCTTTTGCTTTCCTTCTTCCCCCAACTATTTTGTAAAGCCCCATCAGACAGCCATTTTATTTTCTGGCTCTTAGTCTCCCACCCCCTTTGGAAAATTTTTTGTTGCTGCCTCCTGTACAGTATTGCAAAACTCTTTCTATATTTCTTCAGGCAATCTATTTATCAGATCTAATCCCTTAAATCTATTCATCACTTTCACTTTATATTCATAAGGGTATAAATTAGGCCTTCCTTATATAGTCTGATGTTCTACCTTACGTTCTTCAATTTAAGTCTGAATTTTGCAGTAAGAAGCTCATGGTCTGAGCCATAGTCATCTCCAAGAGCTTATCTACCTTTGACTGCAAAGTATATAATCAATCTGATTTTGATATTGATCTGGCAATGTCCATGTTTGGAATTGTCTCTTAGATTATGGAAAGGAAGTATTTGTTATGACCAGCAAGTTATCATCACAAAACTCTTTTAGTCTCTGTCCTGCTTCATTTTGTACTCCAATGTCAAACTTGCTTGTTATTCCAATTATCTTTTGATTTTCTGCTTCAGCATTCCAATTTGTAATTTCTAGAAGATGTTTTGGTCTCTTCAGCAGCAGTGGTTGGAACATAAACTCATATTATTACTGTGGTGATGAACAGGTGTCATTCAGTCATTTTGAGACTACACCCCATTACTGCTTCTCTCACCTTTTTGGTGATTAGGAGGGTTACTTCATTTCTTATAAGGTATTCTTGTCCACAGAAGTTATGTAGTTTTTATCTGAACTAAATTCACTCCGTTCTATCCATTTAAGTTCACTGATGCCCAAGATTTTGATGCTTAATCTTTCCATCTCCTGTTTGGCCACATCCATGTTAGCTTGGTTCATAGATCCTGTATTCGAGTTTCTTATGCAGTATTGATCTTTACAGTATTGAGCTTTCCAACTGTCACTAAACATATCCACAGCTGAGCTTTTCAACGTTTTTTCAATTTTGGCCTAGACACTGTATACTGTGATGAATTAATTAATATTGAAGCTACCTGAAGTTGTCCTCTGCTCTTCTCAGGAGGTATTGGATACCACATTCCAATCTGAGGGTCTCATTTTTTGGTGTCTTTGCTTTTATTATTTTAACACTGAACATGGAATTTTCTTGGCAAACACAGACTGCCGTGGTTTGTTTCTCCAGTGCATCACCTTTTGTCAGAACTTTCTACTATGACCTGCCCATTATGGCAAATTTAGTAGCTCACAATTTCATTGAGCTATGCAAATCTCTCACAGGCAGGGATCCAGAATAGGATGGGGGATCAGGTGGCAAGCAATGTATTCTCTCTCTCTCTCTCTCTCTCTTTCTCTCTCTCTCTCTCTCTCTCTCTCTCTCTCTCTCTCTCTCTCTCTCTCTCTTTCTCTCCCTCTCCCTCTTTCCTCTTCCCTTTTAATTCCCTGATGATCAACAATTGAAATGGTTCAATGAAAAATTGTCATAATTATTTCATTTATCATATTCTTCTATGATTTTGATTTACATATAAGTCACCTTGAGTAAAGCCTTCTTCAAGATTTTACATTTTGCTCTTCCAAATCAAGGGCTTTCATTTAATAAACAACAATATCTTATAATTTGTATCCTTAAAATGGGGTCTATTTGGAAAATCATTCATGAAAGTTACCTGATTCTCATATCCTTTTTGAGCATACCCTCAATGCATACAATCAAGGCTCAAAAAAAAGATATAAGGATGAAAAATAAATAAATTTATAACTGGTAGTTATTTGTCTTTTACTATCTTGTCCCTAATAAAGCCTGTATACATTTTTGTGTATTTTTTAACCATTTAATGACTTTAAAAAAAATTCACTCCTGAGAGATTTGAGATTCAATTTTATGGGATATAGGAAAAATGAAGAACATAAAAGAAAGGGTACTGGATTTTCAGATGAAACACCTATATTTGGGGCCTCAACTTGTCACTTAGTAACTCAATGACCTTAGAAAAATCACTTCACTTCTGTTTATTCATGTATAATATGAGTAAGTTTTACCATATTATCCCTTCTAGCTTCAAAATTATATGATTGTCACTTAAGCATAGATTTCTTACTATGGAGTTGATGGGGTTTCAGCTGTTTTGTCCCACCTCATTTTCTTAAGTATTATTGTCAAGGTTTTTTTTTTTTTATCATAGTACAGAAATGATTTAGTCTAAATGTGGTGCTGTCACTCCTCATTATAATAATATTTAACTGTAAAAATGCCAGCAGACCTGTTCCACTGTGCATCTGTTTTGTATCTTCCTGGTTTAATCTAAAAATACTCTAGGGATGATGTGGATTTCATGTCAAATACTATAGGCTCATTTTCTCAACTGTTTTTTGAAGCAAATACTCCCCTTTCTAATGGCAGATATTGAGGCAAATATTACTGATAGACTTTTCTTCTTATTTACATTGTTTTTCCAAATGAATTTGCATTTTGAAAGGGAATTCACTTAGCTACTATTATATTTCTCAATGGACCATAGATTGAAATTTTGGCTTAAGTGTTTAAGCTCTTTTCATCTTTTCCTTGCTCTAAATACTGCTTAGTAAGTGGTAATAGTAACCTGTTAAGCCTATTAAAAGTAGCAATTAAACACCTCTAAAATAGTAATAGTTCTAGTCAATATCTTTACTTTTGTTCATTTAACTTTTTTTCAGAAATTATACATACTTTAAATTAATCTAGTTTAACTGCGATAATCGATATAAATGTCTTCTCATCCCTCTAATTACCTATTTTTGAATTCCCAACACTTAGCACAGTGTTGGCACATAGTAAGTACTTAATAAATATTTATGGAATAAATTTAATAATTGGATCTCTATTTTTTTCTTTTGTTTATTTTTATTATAGTTTTTAATTGACAAAACATATGCATGGATAATTTTTCAACATTAACCCTTGCAAAAACTTCTATTCCAACTTTTCCCCTCCCTCTTTCCACCTTCTCTCCTAGATGGCATATAGTCCCATACATGTTAAATATGTTAAAGTATATGTTAAATACAGTATATGTATACATATTTATACAGTTGTCTTGCTACACAAGAAAAATCAGATTTAGAAAGAAGGTAAAAATAACCTGGAAAGAAAAACAAAAATGAAAGCAAACAATACCAGAAAGAGTATAAATGCTATGTTTTTGTGGTCCATCCTCATTTACCAGTATTCTTTCACTGGGTATAGCTGGTACTGTTCATTATTGATCAATTGGAACTGATTTGGATCCTCTCATTGTTGGAGAGGGCCACATCCATCAGAACTGATCCTTATATAGTATCGTTGTTGAAGTGTATAATGATCTCCTGGTTCTGCCTATTTCACTCAGCATCAGTTCACATAAGTCTCTCCAAGCCTCTCTGTATTCATCCTGCTGGTCATTTCTTACAGAACAATAATATTCCATAACATTCATATACCATAATTTATCCAATCATTCTCCAATTGATGGTCATTTGGATCTCTATATTGATATAATTATTAACTCATTTGACTGCACACATAAAATTGATTCTGAAGGGGTTACTTTTCTGTAATCATTTTGTTTCCTCTCTATTAAGATGTCATCCAGTGTTGCCCATCCAATGTCATCTGACTATAATCTTAAACATAGTATGCAGGATGTAAGTGTGTAAGCCTTTTAAAAAATCTATCAGTTTTTGGTCTCTTTCATTTCTTGATCCCAAAATATATTCTAAAGTATGTTTTTGTTTTGTTTTGTTTTGTTTTTACTAACATTTCCTTTGCTCACTTTATGCTGAAATCACCTTGCATCAGAATATAAGTTGATATTAGTTTGAAGAAGCTTGACAACTTCATTAATTTTTTTTTACTAGATTCTAATCTCATCATAGTAAATGATGAACTACTACTACCAATATAGATTCAAACCTGCTCTGCATCTTCTATTCTTAGACAGTGACTAAAGATACTCAAAAGTTATATAATTTGGGTTCATCCAGTCACATTCTGCATTCAGGTCTTCTTGACTCTAAGATCAACACCCTTTTTCCTTTGTCAAGATACTTCAACTTATCAGTATTCAAAAAAGGCTAAAGTTATTGGGAGCCACCTAGAAAAGATTTGATGACTGTGGCTTGAAATATGTGTGTGAGCATAGACACAAATATTTCTATGTAACATTGTATGTATGTATATGCATGAACATACATTCACATATGTGTATTTTGCTGTTGTTCAGTTGTGTCTCTTTGGGACTCCATTTGGGATTTTCTTGGCAACAATACTGTAGTGGTTTGGGTTTGCCATTTTTTCCCAATTCATTACATATACCCATACACACATTTTTATATGCATATATACACAATACATGTAATGCATTCACATAATGTGCCTATACATGTACATTCATATACATGTGTATATGTATATATGTATTCTTTGTACATATTTATGTCTAATCTATAACATTTAGTAGAAGGATAACTGAAAAGGATAGGTATTAGAAGATTTGTAATTTTTTTTGATCCACTTACTTGAATAAAGCATAGATTGAACAGTTATAAAATTTATAATCTCAAACCAAGAGGGATAGCTAACAGACTGAATGACAGAATTCATTTTTAATATTAGCTTCAAATATTTAATCACATCTAATAATATGACATTTAAAATGGATTTGTGTCAAACTTTATATTTGGATTTTAAAATTCCCCTTGGTCTGTATGAGAAAAGGAATAGAGGAGAGACCATTTAAAAAAGAATAGGACTTTGTTATGAACTACAAGCCCAAAGCTAGTCAGCAGTGCAACAACATTAGTGCAATTATAGACTACATTCATCGAAGCAGAGCATTCTGGGAGGAGGGAATAGCTTCATTGATAAACTCCCATATGGAGTATTATATTTAATTCTAGGAGCTGCATTTTAGGAAGCATATTTTTTAGCTGGAGTGTGCTCACACTGGGGCAACTAGGATACTAAAGAGTCTTAAATGCATGCATGTGAAAATTGATCGAAGAAGCTACCAATATTTAGCCAAGACAAGAGAAAATGATGGGATAGAGGTGGGAATGGCATGATTAACTTTCTTCACAAAAAGCTTCGCAAGGAAGGGGAATTAGTAAAAGTTCTTAGTTCCAGAGAGTAAAATGAAGAATGGTAAGGGGAAATTGCAAAGAGGCAAATTCAGAATAGGTAGGAACAAGTTCCTAAAAGTTAGAGCTGGTCCAGGAAAAGATGGATTGCTTTGAGATGTCTTGTAATCCTCATTCCCTGAGGTCTTAAAGGAAAAGTTGTAAGATCATACGATCACTTGTTGGATGTGTTGTACAGGGATGAGTATATATGTCTTCTGAGATATCTTTTTACTGAAATTTTGTGATGCTGAAAATTGAAAAAAATACATTATTTTCTGCCAACCTCCATTACCCTCTCCATTTGTTTATTGTGTATGTGTATGAATTATGAGAAGAGAGACAGAGACAGAGAAAGAGAAACCTAAATGTAGAGAGACAAAGAAACAGAGAGAGAGACAGAAAGAGGAAGGAGGAGGAGGAGAAAGTATTGCATTATAAACCTTAAAGAAATATATTAATGGAAGCCTGTTGGTTATTCATGTCTTTGTTAATGAATGTTGGCAGATAAACTTTAGCTTTTGTTATTGTAATCTCTTTGCCTTTGCTGATCTTCAGGTTCCAAACTATATTCCATGAAATATTTCTCGCTACCTTTGAAGGCACAATAAAATCCAAGTCCAACAGTTCTTTTATCTGCCTCCAAGAAGAACCCAAGAACTGTACTTCTATCTCTTTATATTTTGTTTTATTTTGCTTTTCAGGTGTATGTTAACTTGTCGATCATTGGACAAGAATCACACCTTGAGGGTACCAACAATTAAATTAAAATACGTAGATAATATAAGAATAGTTCCCTTGTCATTAAGACTAACACTGTCACCTCCAGTGAAAGAAGAATGGGGCCTTGTAGGATTCAGGGTTGTGTTATATTTTTAATTCATTTCATAGATTCACATGATCGGTTTTCTGGTAATGTGCCTCTCCGTACTTAAGAAGCTTGTTTACTTTTACACACACACATACTTACACACACACACACATACACACACACATACACACATGCACATACACACATACATATACACATTGTTATCAGATTTGAAACCTCTTGTGTTTAGTAGCTAAGAACTGCCGGAGTTTATCTTCTTGCATGGAATATTAGTTATTTGAGGCCAGTGACTAGTTTTGGTTTTTTGTTTGTTTCATTTTGTTTTCCCTCTGTCCCTCAGCATCTGTCACATAGATTGTTTTAAACAATAATACTTAGCATTTTTAAAGTAATTTAAGATTTTCAAAGTGTCTTATATGGGTTATTTCATTTGATCCAACAACAATCCTTAGTGATAAATGCTGTGATACCCATTTTATAAAAGAGGAAATTTAGGCAAGAGCTAAGAAAAATATGAGGCAGGATTTGAATTTAAATTTTCCTGATTTCAGGCCTCCAGCCCTAATCATCACCTAGATTCCAAAAATGATAGATCAATTGCATAATTAACAGAAGTATCACAATAGAGTTTTACTATATCAAAGATGAAGCTGAAAAATAAAATTTCAAAAGTCCAAAAATATTTGTAATTATCCTGGACCAAAAATGTTAGAGCTTGAGTCAAAGGGATTTTGAACTCCTAGAGGGGCTATAGACTTGACCAAAGTCACAGCAATAGCTTCCAGTGGTACTTAGATTAGAATCCAAATCTTTGGATTTTCACACACTTTTCAAAGTTGTTTTCACTTATAAATATAACTTGGATATCCTTAAAATGTATAGCTATTAATAGGTGGCATGCTGAACATTGCTATTTTTCTGATCTAAACATTTTGGAGAGCAATATGGAACTATGCCCAAATGGCTATCAATCTGTGCTTACACTTTGACCCAGCAGTGTTTCTACTGGGCTTATATCCCAAAGAGATCATAAATGAGGGAAAGGGACCTGCATGTGCAAAAATGTTTGTGCCAGCCCTCTTTGTAGTGGCAAGGAACTGGAAATTGAATGGATGCCCATCAGTTGGGAAATGGCTGAATAAGTTATGGGATATGAATGTTATAGAATATTATTGTTCTGTAAGAAATGACCGGCAGGATGATTTCAGAAAGGCCTGGAGAGACTTACATGAACTGATGCTTAGTGAAGTGAGTGGAACCAGGAGATCATTATATACAGTAACAGCAACATTATAGGATGATTAGTTCTGATGGATGTGGCTCTATTCAACAATGAGGTGATTCAGGCCGATTCCAATAGACTTGTGATGGAGAGAGATATCTAGACCCAGAGAAAGGACTGTTGGAACTGAGTATGGATCACAACATAGTATTTTCATCTTTTTTTGTTGTTGTTTGCTTGTTTTTTTTTTCTTTTTGTTCTGATTTTTCTTGTGTAGTATGATAATTGTGGAACTATATATAGAAGAATTGCACATATTTAAAATATATTGATTGCATTAGTTGCTATCAAGGAAGGGATGGAGGGAAGGGAGAGAGAAAAAAATTTTGGAACCCAAGGTTTTGCAAGGATGAATGTTGAAAACTATCTGCAATATGTTTGAAAATAAAAAGGGAAAAAAAAGAAAGAAAAAGGACAAAAAGAAAATTGCTATTTCTTTAGTAAATACAAAATATAGCATTGATCTTTTAGCATATTGTCATTTAATTCAGGAGCTAAATTCAGGTGCCAGCTCAATGCCTGTGTTAATTTCATCACTGAATGTCCTCAACCAAGGAACCATTCCAATGTGAAGAGTAGTAAGCTAAAGTTTACAATGTTGTTGCTAATTTCTTTGCCAATTGACTTCTGTAATTTTATGAGCTGGCCTAGAATCAAATTAACCATTCATAGATGCTGCTCATCTTATTTTATTTTATTTTATTTTTTTACTATTGCCATTAGGACAATGAAGATGTTTTGTCATGTTGCTTAACAGGCTAAATATCAGGAACACTATATATTTGTCTCCAACTTTTGAAAGAAGTACATAAGACACTGTAAACGTATCTGAATTCTGGGGTGTTAAATCAGTTCAACTCTACAATTTCCTGTATGCTTGAATCCCTTGATCCTTCCTCTTGCACTAACCCCATGCCATCTCCAGTGCTGAATTACTCCCACCATTTGCCTTCCTTATTCCAATTCACTGAATAGAGATAGAGGAAATGATAAAATCAAAACAAATTTATTATCTAGTTTGAATGGGGCCCTCACTACAACAAAGACAATTCATTTACATTTGCCAAATTGAGTCACTATCTCATTCTCCACTACAAGTAATCCAACCATTTTTATCTTTCTTCCAACTTCCCAATATACACCTTTTTCCTAACTTCAGTTGAGGACCTTGCCTTCTATTTCAACCTCCTCAAAAGTGGCCATTTTCTCAGAGTACCTTCTCCCTTTCTTCTCATCTCATACTCCCAGACATCTTCCATTAATCTCTTCCTTCACTCAAGTCTCAGATGAAAAGTAATGTAATTACCTTCTTGCAAAGATAAACTCCTTTTTAAGCACCCCAATCTAATCTTATTTTCTCTAGTAGATCACCCCAATTTCATCTCCAGTCGCTCATCTTCAGCCTTTCACTAACTATTATTTCCCCACTTTAATAACCTTTTCTAGACCCTACCATCCCCTCTAGCTATCTCCCTAAATCTTCTCTTTAAAAGTTAAATCTAATTTAGATGCCTCCACTTCCGCTCTTTACACTCTCTTCTAAAGCCTTTGCAGTAAGGTTTCTGATGTCATTATTCTGATATTCATTATTCATATGCTCCCTGAAATTATCAGTGATGTCATCTGCCAAATCTTAGTCTTTTTAAAAATTATCCCTCTTTAACTTCTCAACATTTAAAATATTGATCATCTTTTCCTGTAAATTTTCTCCTCTATGGGCTTTTGTGACAGTATTCTTGCCTGTGTTTCCTCCTACTTGTCTGACCACATCTCTTTCTCTTTTGCTGCATCTTCATATCACTCCAGAATTTAGGAGATTTTCCCACATGGCTTCATCCTGGGCCCTTTTCTCCTTAGGGTCCAATCTATCACACTTTATGGTAACACCATTAGCTCCCAATTGTTTGAAGTTTTGTTTCTATACAGGCATGACCTAGATCTAAATATCCACCCTAATATCTTTCTTGATTTCATCTTGCATCTGTCTCTTGAACATCTTAAACTAAAGTTCCATAGATATCTCAAATTTAAAATCTTGAACAAATTCTCTTTCACATAAAATCTCCCCTTTGCCCAAATTTCATATTGGTATAGAAGGCACCATCCTCTTTCTAGTCATACTTAGGTGTTATCAGCTTTTAAATTTCACTTAACCTACATATACAATTTATTATGAAATCTTGTTTCTACCTTCGTATCTCCTGTATGTTTCCTTCTGTCTATTGATATAGCTACTGCCCTGTCAGGTTTTTATAGGCTCTTAACCTGGACTGATATAACCTTCTAAATGGTTTTCTTTCCTCAACCTTTTCCCCACTCCAATTCATTTTAGCTGTCAAAATGCTTATTCTAATGCAAAGGTTCCTCCCTCCCCTCATCCTTTCCATTTGCCTTTATCTAATAAACTCCTTATTTCCTTATCTCTAGGATCAAATACAAACTTCTCTGCTTAGTATTCAAAGGTCTCAAGTCCTAGGCCAGTCATACTTCCATAATTTACTGAAAATTTATCCAGTTCCTTCTACTATTTCCTGATCCAGCTATTTACTCTTCCTCAAACAAGACTCTCTATGCCCTGTCTTCATTCCAGTATACTGGCTGCCTAGAAGGGTCTTTCCCCTCAATTCAGCCTCTCAGTTTCCCTGGCTTTCTTCAAATCTCAACTTCAATTCTACCTTCTACAGAAGATCTTCCCCAAACACCCCCTCTTCTCTGCTCATTTGTCTTCTCTATATACTCTATATAAACCTATTCTATATATGTTATATGTACTTTGTTGTATGTGTTTTCCCCCATAAAAATGGGAGTCCTACAGGAAAAGAAAATGATGAATGTTGGATGGGATGTGAGAAAACTGGGACATTAATACATTATTGATGGAATTGTGAAGTGATCTAACCATTCTGGAGAACAATTTGGAATTATGCTCAAAATGATTATGAAACTGTGCATACTCTTTGATCAAGCAGTATTTCTTCTGGGCTTATATCCCAAAGGGATCTTAAAGGAGGGAAAAGGACCTACATGTGCAAAAATGTTTGTGGCAGCCCTTTTTGTAGTGACAAGGAACTGGAAACTGAGTGGATGCCCATCAGTTGGAGGATGGCTGAATAAATTGTGGCATATGAATATTATGGAATGTTATTGTTCTGTAAGAAATGACCAGCAGGATGATTTCAGAGAACCTGGAGAGACTTACATGAACTGATGTTGAGTGTATATGGCAACAAGATTATATGATGATCAATTCTGATGGACATGGCTCTTTTCAATATTGAGGTAATTCAGGCCTATTCCAATGATCTTATGATGGAGAGAACCATCTGCATCCAAACAGAGGAGTGTCTGAATTGAGTGTGGATCACAACATAGTTGTTTGCTTTTTGTTGTTTGCTTTTTGCTTTTTTTTTCTCATTTTTCCCCCTTTTGATCTGATTTTTCTTGTGCATCATGATAAATGTGGAAATATGTATAGAAGAATTGCACGTGTTTAACATATTTTGGATTACTTGCCTTCTGGAGAAGGGAGGGGAAAAAATGGAACATAAGGTTTTGCAAAAGTGAATGTTGAAAACTATCTATGCATATGTTTTGAAAATAAAAAGCTTTAATAACAATAAAATAAGATGGGAGTCTTAAAGGTTCACATAATCAATGCTTTTTGACTCACTAAAGCATCATGTAACTAGAACTTTCTTGCCTTAGCCACCTACTAACTGTGATCTTGAGCAAGTCATGTTCTCTCAATCTCAATTTCTTCTTCTGTAAAATGAAGATACCTACTTCACGGGGTTGGACCCTGTTAGGACCAAAGAAGACAACATGTAAAATGCTTTTCGAGCCAAATGTTATTGTTATTATTAAAAACTATCTTCATAAATTAAAATAATCTTTTAAGTTTACCTTCATAAAAGACAACAACAAAGAAATTTTTGGATCTTCTTTTCATTCCTGTGGATGGACCCATTTTCTTCCTCTCACTATAAAGAGAACTAATGTAATATTATTTATAATATTATATACAACATATTATAATATATAAT
This sequence comes from Sminthopsis crassicaudata, assembly GCF_048593235.1. Lineage (NCBI taxonomy): Eukaryota > Metazoa > Chordata > Mammalia > Dasyuromorphia > Dasyuridae > Sminthopsis > Sminthopsis crassicaudata. The sequence continues at coordinate 48,769,423 of NC_133619.1, forward strand.
ATATTATTAATTTAATAATATAATAAGTAATAGGAACTACTCTGGCTTTTTGACTGAAAAATTTTAACATCTTTTGAATTTCCATTTAGTTGAAAGGGGTTTTTAAATCTTTTGCTTAAGCTTCCACAAAAATAAACAGATAACTTTTGCTTAAGTTCATTTCTGCTCAGCTTAATACTTATTAAGTTCCTAATTTATACAAAGTGGTAGGCTAGTTGTAGGGAATATAAAATGTGGGTGTGTAATAGCCCCTGTTCTCAAGGAGTTGACATCCACTAATACATCTATGACATGTCTACAAATAGCAACAATTCATGATAATAATTCTGGTATTTCTATAGTACTTTATAGTTAACAAAGTGCTAACTAGAGCTTTGATTTGATCTTCATAATAACTGTGTAAGGTAGGTCATACAAATATCATCTCTATTTTATAGCTGAGGAAACTGAATCATGGAAGAAAAAAAAATGATTATTTTCAAAGTCACATACCTAATGAGTCATGTAGCATATTTAGGAATCCAGTCCTCTCCTTAATTAAAGCCCATTACTTTGTCAGCTTTACCATATAAGCACAAAAAGAGAGCACATGCAATGGAAGAAAATAGTCAACTTAGATACTGCCAAAACCTAAAAAGTATGCAAACGTAAAAAAAGACCATTGTTTTTTCGTAATTAAAAAGCCATTTATGACTTTGGATGAATTGCATGTATGTATATATGTGCACATATATGTAAAGTTACAATATATAATTTTAATTTAGTTTAACAAAATGATCCACTTGATAATCTACTTTCAGCAGCAACATCTACAAAATGAAGATTTATTTTAATCTTAGCTTTTTTATATATCTAAGACTTTCAGAACTAAATACTTATATAAAATGTGTAACATAGCCAAGATATTTCTAGTGTAGTGCATCATTTTATATTTTATTGGACTGCAGTAAACAGAATAATTTACAAATTGTCATAATAGAAAATATTTAACATTACAAACCAAGTTTGAAAAATTAATGGCTACTTTCAGAATATTATTAGTTTTAAGTCTTTACTTTTAAGATAAGATCCATCTAGAACTAAAGAATACTGAACTGGGAATCCAGAGATGACAATTTTTCCATACTGTGCTATTAAGTTTATATGTGACTTGAAAAATATCTTTTCTAGGTGTTGGGATTTTTTGTTTGTAAAATGAACAAAATTGAATGATGTATTGAAGCAATATTCTAGCTCTATGAATATATTCTAACGAATTAGGCATGTTAATGTAACTAAATTCTATAACAGCTTGTATTCAGCTAGGCAAGTTTTATAAAGAAAAAAATTAGATTGTGACTACACATAGGTTCAGATTTATACTTATTTTTCTTTTGGCGATTGTATTGTTGAATGTTAAACTTGTAGAATTACACTTTCATGTTTCAAAAAAAGACAGCCAAAATTGTTTTGAGAATGTCACTGGTGCAATTGATTTTAAAAATAATTTAATTGTTGCAGTATTATATAGAATTTGAGAGTGAGAAAAGGCTAGATTTCATACTATCCAAAATGAGACAGTCTTGTTTAACAAATTAGCAAATCATAACTTAAATACTTAACCTTAAAGTAGGCGCATTCAGGTTGAGAGGTCTTGAAAATGTAATGTAACCTTTCTGTTTCAATCTATTTCATGAAGACAAATCATTTTGCCACTGACTACTGCCATAATAAGACATTAAGCATTTGTTTGAAGGGTGTAATTTTCAGTTTTGGACCTTTTGTTATTCCATTTAATGATTATACATCCATTTGTGATGATGTTCAAAAAATATTTGCCATGTCTCAAGGTATTGAAAGAAATTGGGAGAAAAGTATAAATAAAACCAAAGAAAAAATATTTATGTGACTCTTTAAAATTTTGTAAAGTGTTTTCCTATATCAGGCTTCTGAGACATCATAGGTAGAAAGATGTAATGACAGAAAAACGGAGACAGACTGAAACAGGCCCAGAGGAACAGAGACAAGAAGATGGAAAAACAAAATAGGGAGGAACACTGGGCTCCAAGATAAACCATGCTTTCCTGGAGACTCTTCCCCCTCCATCACTTTTATTTCTCTCAAGTTCTCATGAATCCTTCCTTCACTTTTCTGGCTTTATTTCTCATGACTTGCTTTCTTATATACTCTGTATTGCAGAAAAACTGGACAACCAGCTCTTCCTTCAATTTAATCCCATCTTCTCCTTCTTTACAAACCTATGAGCTCTCTGGTGCCTCAAATGTATCCCCTACACATCCAGTTTCTACCTTTCAGATTCCTTAAATATCTTCAAGGTTTATCTCAGGTGCTATAGTCAATTATGAAGTTTTCTTCCTTTCTCTTTTTCTCCCAGTGTTTCCCCTCTTTAGATTATTCTCGGATAATATTTATATTTGTATGTTCAATATCCTAGATATAGGATCATATATCTAGGGGACTTCACAGAACTTCCTTCTGATAAAATGTGAGTTTCTTAATGGTAAGAACAATTTTCTTTTTTATACCTCAGCACCTTGAATGTAGTAAATATTGAATAAATAGTTATTTAATTGAAAAACCAAAGTATAGACTCTCAGGTCCAAAGCCTATTGAAAAAGTTGGTGTTTTCAGTTTCTCTGATTTTAGTAAATAAGTTATATATAATTAATTCACTTTAAGAAAAAACAAACTAAATTTGAACTAAAAAAGTAACTGTTGACAGCAGGATTCTTCACTTTAGTAAAAGTTTGGCTCCAAAGGCTAGTGAATACATTGGTTCACATAATGTAATTTAAGTTTCACACTTTTCAGGAACATGGCATTGTATGAAGAGACCATTACCTTTATATCTGACATGTTTGGAATACACTTCACATGTTTGTCTAATTCATTATTGTTTTCCTGTCTTACCACAGTCATGACATTTGAATTGCTATTACCACGTATTTAAATGGAATTTAAATTAAGGAGGTGGTTTTTAAAAATACTCATTGTACTGTGGTGGTATTAACGATAGAACAAATCATTATCTCCATCAATATTATACAGAGTCTTCTTACATGTTTTATAATTGGGATTAATCTTGTCCTCTAGCCCTGATGTTTAAAAATTATAACAAAACAATACAAAAAATACCAAAATCTATTGTTTTAGGTCTTTAGCAAAATAGAACAGGCTAATCCTATATTCATATTTTTTTGCTTGTTTCCTTTCCAAAATTTGGTAGTCATTCTTAAAATTTAGAATTGGGGCTTATTCGTTCTAACATTATACCACTCATTGTTATGGTTACTTTATTTTGTTAGCCAATGAATATCCTAGATTTAAAACAAACAAATTAGTAGTCCCCAGATCTCCCAAAGAGAAAGGAATAACTTTCCTTCATGAGTTTATGTAATCATAAATATACAAGGTTCTCTTCTTATTAATTTTCACAGCATGAAGGTGACTGGACTCTTGAAGGCACTGGCAGTCAACCACAAATCCTCTCAGATTCTGTTGGCCTGGAAAGGCTCCAATGTCAGAACTGTAGGAGACTATGTCTGGTGTCTGAGGTCCACTTAGACAAATATGGAGAGATTCATCACTGGTATGCTGGCCACTTGGCAATGAATCCTTTGGCCATGGCAACTCATGAAACAGAAAAATACAAAGTATCCCTCAGTTCTCTGTTACCTCCTTCTGTTTCTAAAGTGACTACGGCTAAGGAGAGAAAAGAGAAAATGGGTCCTACGACTCACATGGTTTTTAGACTACCTACAAATATTAACTTGGCTGTTGATACTCTAAATGTAAAGTCCTTGTCCAGTATCCCACAAACGGCCATGATGCTTCGTTTGTTCTCCTTACCAAGTAGAGAAAAGTGGTGGCTAAGAACAACGCTGGCTAGAATATAAATTCATTTATAATGTTACAGAGGAGGAGGATGAAACATTGAAAATAGTGAAAGGAAAAGTGAGTTTGCAAAAGTTTTGGCAACACATTCACCTAAGTAAGTTGTCATCTTGGAGATGTTTATGGATGGAATTGGAACAAAGGCAGCATATAAAAATGGAAAATGTGTACAGATCTTTTAACAAACTCTTTTTAGTAGTTACATTTGGTTTCTGACATCATTATATATAATATACTTATGTACTATTTGTATTCTTTTCTCCATAAGAATGTAAGCTCCTTGAGGACTGGGATTGTTTTAAATTTCTCTATCTTCATTACTTTGCATATAGTGTTTATTAAATGCTTTATTCTTTTATACCTCATGAGAAAAAATAAATTATACTTAAAAAATCCTAAATGGGAAAAACAGTTATACTAAACCAGATATGCAGAAAAGATATTCATGATGGAAGTAATATGAATTTGGGATCAGTTTTCAAAGTAACTTTATAAAAGGGGGAGATATCAAATGCTTAGGAAATTCAAATTTTGGTGGTTTTGTTTAGTGATTTTAACAAAGCATAGATGGCGTGCTTAATTACATGTGCAGATGACATAAAGCTGAGAGTGATTAGTTGAATGTATAGAGTCAGAATCTAAAAATTATGTCAATAAAGTTTTTACTTTTTCCTAGGCTGTAACACAGACAAAGTTGGAAAGAACAACATCTAAACTGAAGAGAATATCAAGGAGGAGAGAGTAATTGATAGTGTTAGAGGCTATCAAGGGGACAAGAAGGACAAGGAATAAGAAAATAGTAGTTTGGCAATTGAGAGATGACTGGTAATTTTATATGGAGCAGTGTCAGTTGGATGATGAGATCAGAAACCAGATAGTTGGAGAAAAAAATGATATCTAGTGTAGATCAATTTCTTAAGGAGGTTAGCTATGAAGGGAGGAGAAATATAATGCAATAGCTAAGGAACAATAGAGTTTTTAATGTGGAGAAAAATGTATGTTGTAGGGAAAAGGGAAGGATCCAATCAATATCAAAAGATAAGATGAATAACAGTGGGAAAGATAATCGGGGCAAATGATGGAGAAAATGGTGGGGTGGACAAGGATGAATGTAGTGGAGTTTGCCTTGGCAAGGAGAAGAACTAGTATTACATGAGACAGAACAGAGGAGGTGATAATAGGAAAATGTCTAAAGAAAATGAGAAGGAGGGGAAAGGAGGGAACTCTAGGCAAATGACTTCCATATTTTCAGTGAAAGATGATGCATAAGCAACATCCAGGAATTGTGTTTGAGGAGGAATGAAAAGCTGCTGGGGTGAGTAGATAGGGAATCAGTTAGTGACATATAAAAAATCATTTTGCTGAAATGAGATTATGTACCATAAATTGTAGTAGACCCAGTCAGAGCAGTTTCATGACTTTAGCCCTATTCAGCAGTGTATAAATAAGAGTGAAGAAGCAGAAGGAAAAAGGAGTCCAGGGTTGGGTTTTTGGTAAGGCATAATCTATGTCTGGGTAAGGGGGAAGACAATTTAAAATAAAAATTGTTCAGTTAGGGGTGAAGATAAGGAAGGAAAGAGATCATGACCATTGTAGGGATGATGGCCTGTGCTAGAAGTGATATAGAAGTTTTGAAAAATAGGGTTAGGGATCAGAATATTATAATAACATAAATAGGTGATGCGGATGATAGAACACTGGATCTGGAATTAGTAAGACCAGAGTTCAAATCCATTCTCAGATATAGCTGTGTAACGCTGAGGTAAATCATTGAATCTTTCTACCTCATTTTCCTCATCTGTAAAGTTGGGATAATAATAATACCATCTATCTCCCCAGAGTTGCTGGGAAGACTTGATAAAATAGTATTTGTAAAATACTTTGACAACCTTAAAATTGTTTTATTACTACTAGTTTTTATTGATAACATAATACATTACACATAAGAATACTATATAATATTTATTTTTTCCTTTTTTAATTAATTTTTATAATTATAATTTTTTGACAGTATATATGCATAGGTAATTTTTTTTTTTACAAAATTATCCCTTGTACTCCCTTCTGTTCTGGATTTTTCTCCTCCTTCCCTCCACCCCCTCCCCTAAATGGCAGGCATTCCCATACATATTAAATATCTTATAGTATATCCTAGGTACAATATTTATGTGCAGAACCGAATTTTGTTGTTGTTGTTGTTGCAAAAGAAGAATTGGATTCGGAAGGTAAAAATAATCTGGGAAGAAAAACAAAAAAATGCTCACAGTTTACATTCACTTCCCAGTGTTCCTTTTCTGGGTGTAGCTGATTCTGTCCATCATTGATCAATTGGAATTGGATTAGCTCTTCTCTATGTTGAAGAAATCCACTTCCATCAGCATACATCCTCGTACAGTATCATTGTTGAAGTGTATAATGATCTTCTGGTTCTGCTCATTTCACTCAGCATCAATTGATGTAAGTCTCTCAAGCTCTCTGTATTCATCCTGCTGGTCATTTCTTACAGAACAATAATATTCCATAACATTCATATACCATAATTTACCCAACCATTCTCCAATTGATGGACATCCATTCATTTTCCAGTTTCTAGCCACTATAAAAAGGGCCCCTACAAACATTTTGGCACATACAGGTCCCTTTCCCTTCTTTAGTATTTCCTTGGGATATAAGCCCAGGAGTAGCACTGCTGGGTCAAAGGGTATGCACATTTTGATAACTTTTTGGGCATAGTTCCAAATTGCTCTCCAGAATGGCTGGATTCTTTCACAACTCCACCAACAATGCATCAGTGTCCCAGTTTTCCCACAGCCCCTCCAACATTCATCATTATTTGTTCCTGTCATCTTAGCCAATCTGACAGGTGTGTAATGATATCTCAGAGTTGTCTTAATTTGCATTTCTCAGATTAATAGCTATTTGGAACACTCTTTCATGTGAGTGGAAATAGTTTTAATTTCATCATCTGAAAATTGTCTGTTCATATCCTTTGACCATTTGTCAATTGGAAAATGGCTTGATTTCTTTTAAATTAAAGTCAATTCTCTGTATATTTTGGAGATGAGGCCTTTATCAGAACCTTTCACTGTAAAAAATTTTTCCCAATTTGTTACTTCCCTTCTAATCTTGTTTGCATTAGTTTTGTTTGTGCAGAAACTTTTTAATTTGGTGTAATCAAAATTTTCTATTTTGTGATCAATAATGTTCTCTAGTTCTCCTTTGGACACAAATTCCTTCCTCCTCCACAAGTCTGAGAAGTAAACCATCCCATGTTCCTCCAATTTATTTATGATTTCTTTCTTTATGCCTAAATCTTGGACCCATTTTCATCTTATCTTAGTATGTGGTGTTAAATGTGGGTCCATGCCTAGTTTCTGCCATTATATAATATATTAGTATATAAGAAAAATATATGTTACATGAATGCTTAATATTATCAATACTTGGAAATTGGTCTTGGAAACTGAGTATGATGAGAAACCATGAAGTGACAGCTATTGGAGGAGCATCAGGAAATATGTTGAAGTCCTCATGTATGAAGGCAGGACTTGCAGGGCAAAGAGTGTAAGGCAAGTACTAAGCTATTAAAGAGGGAAGAATGACCTGGGACATGGAAGATAATAACCTCCAGAACCTGGTTAGAATAGTAAATCTGGACAGTTTGAGTCAAACATAAGTAACACAATCACAGAAGAAAAATATGGGAGGGATAGCTCACACAAAAGATAATCAGAATCCAAAAATATCTTGATATGAAAAGATTATACTAAAACTAATTGAAATGTTATTGAGATGAATGTAAAACCTTATACTTGGGTTATTTTTAAAAACAAATATAAAATAAGGGAGACATGGTAAAATCACAGTTTGTCTGGAAAAAAGAAAGTCTAACTGGACCATTAGCCTAGCACAAGTCAATAATGTGTCATGACAAACAAAAAAAAAATTGCATTAACAGCAGGATGATTTCCAACAATAAGACGGTTATAGAGCTATGTTCTCTGCCTTGAGGAGACTACATTTGTAATTTGCAGTATTGTGTTTTTTTCTGGGCACTATGGGATTTTCTCTGTTCCTGTGCATGACAATCTGAAGCCTTGATTTCTGCCTCTTGGAATACCTGCTTTCTTTCAAAATTCTACTCAAGCTTATCCTGTAGGAGGTCTTTCTTATTCCCTCAACTGCTATTGTCCTTTTCAAGATTACCTAGTATCTTCTTTTCATGTATCTTGTATATGTCTATATATGTACATGTACATATGTAAGTTTTATCAGGGCAGAGACTATTTTAGTTTTGCCTTAAGATAGAGTTTGGTATATAAAATAGGTTTAATAAATGCTTGCTTTATTTATGTGTGTGTGTCTGTGTGAGTATTAATGTATATATGTGTGTGTGTGTGTGTGCATATGCATAAATATATCCATGCTTAATTTAAACCTGTTTGGAGGAGGTAGGGGAGAAAAGGGGGGAAAAGAATAAAATAAAAAGTGTGCAGCAGAGAACAAAAGAAAACCTATGAGAAAGCAAAGATGGATAGTTAAGAATACAATGTCTTCTACTATGTATGCTTTCTTGAAGTAGAAATTTATTGTTTCATATTTTGAATCCTCCCCGATGGGGAGGGCACATGTCAGTGTTTTGTTTTGCTTTATTTTTCCTTTTCTTTTTATTTTCTTGGGGTTTTTTTTTGCATTTAAGTTTTAAATACATTAAAAATAAATTATTGCAAGATTGCCCATTATTCCACTGCTCTTCAATATTGTATTAGAAATGTTAGCTTTAGCAATAAGAGAAGAAAAATTAAAGGGATTAAGAGTAGGTAATGAGGAAAACAAATTATAATACTTTGCAGATAATATGATGGTATACTTAAGGAATCCTAGAGAATCAACCAACTAGAAACAATGAACAACTTTAGCAAAGTTGCAGGATTCAAAATAAATCCACATCATTAGAATGTCTGTGTTACCAACAAAGTCCAGTAGCAAGAGATACAAAGAGAAATTTCATTTAAAATAATAATTAAAATAATAATTCATTAAAATATAATAGATAATGTAAAATATTTGGGAATGTACCTGCCAAGGTACTATATGATCACAATTACAAAACACTTTCTACACAAATAAAGTCAGATCTAAAAAACTGGAAGAATATCAAGTGCTCATAGATAAGCTGAGATAAAAATAAATCCTTATTTTTTAAATTAACCTTCCTCTATATAATTTGACAGTTGAATTTACATTTTATTCCAACATCTCCTAAGCTACTCTGTCACTAGTTGACCAGTAGATGATGTAGTTTCTGGATTTTTTTGACCTCCTTGCTTCAATAATTGCTTTGTTGTCTTTTCCTTTATAAATGTCAGAAGGGGAAGCTTATAGTTTGCTTGAGTAGCTCAGGTTACAACAGTTATAATTGCACACAATGTTTTCTCATTAATGTGCCCCCCTTTTGTGATTATTTTGATTTTTGCTACAAAGCAGTGCCCAACTACACCTAGACAATTGATTTAAAATGACACATACCAATAATCAATTGTTTCCTGTCAAGATCCATGAATTTCTTCTTTGTTATTTTTTGTTTGTTTGTTTTGATAAATATTTCTGAGGTTTCTATGTAAACTCTGTCTTTTATCTTTTTTTTTATTTGTTAAAGCCAAATCATATTTTTCCAACTTATATTTCATTCCCTTCCCCTGTGTCCACTTTGTATTGATACCACTAGTTTATTTTTTGATGTTGACTTAGATTGGAGGATCTCATAAAGTTCTTATCGATTTTGTTTTTCTTTTAAATTTAATTATTATTTTGTTACATTTTAAGTTTTGAAATGTTTCCCTCTCTACCTCCTTCTTCCCCAATCTGCATTAGGGAATAGCACCTTTTAACTGTGTATACATATACATATATATATATATACATACATATATATATATATATATGTAAAACCATACTATACACATTTCTATGTATCAGTCTTTCTCTAGAGGTAGGTAGCATATTCCTTATTACTTAAAAAGAGAAAATTTACTACATAGAACTGACAATACAAATACCACACAAGTACAAAATAAGACCAAGACTTAATAGGAGAGTTCTAATACTTTATGAGAAAAAATACCAAAGAGGAAAGCCAGCAGTAAAATCCATAGCCCCGTAAATGCACAAAGTAAAGGCAACAAATAGGATAAACTAGAGATACTTACTCAATGACATGAATTATATCTGATATACATCACTGAGACTTTTTAAGGTCAGATTCATGATTGGGTTATAAAACAGTATGCCTGCATCTTTTAATACTGAAAGATTTGACCAATGTGATTGCTGAGCTACTTTCATCCTTGATCTTCAAAAGATCCTGATGAGAATAGGAAAGGTATCTGAAGATTGATGAACAAAAAAGGGAAGGTATAATCTGCAAAATCTAGACAAGTGAGTTTAATATCATTTTCATATCTTGCAAATTTCTAAAACATTGTTGAGTATTTGTGATCATTCAGAAAGGGAAGGAAATGATCACTAAAATTCACCCAATTTCATCAAGTATTCATCATGCTAAACAGAACTTATTTCTTTTTTTTTTTTTAAATGTTTTCTTTTTTTTTTCCTGACAGTCACCAGAATAGCAGATCAAAGACATACTACACAATTAGTGGACCGAGATGTCATCAAAAGTTATGTTATCTTATGGATAAGATAGATAGATATGGACTAGATCAGCAGTATTGAGCTAAACTAGAAACATACCTTTTCAGACTGCATATTAATTTGGAAAACTACAAGATAAAGAATTTAATGACAAAATTCTGCCACAAAAAATAAAATGAATAAGCATACAAATAAACTTGATAGACAAGAATATTAGTAAGATAAATTGTAATTAATATAAATGAAAAATTCTGCCCTGGAGCTCAAAAACACTTTCTCAAATATGAAATAAAATAATAATTTATCTTTTAAAAAAATATCTGGAAGTTTTAGCAATCTGAAAGCTCTAACAGTAGAGAGCAAACCCAGGGCTATTAGGCTTCCATTATGAGAAGAATGACAACCAGAATGAGGAAGAGAATTGTTTCAGTACTCAGGTCTAGAGAACATGTCTAGAATACAATATTCTGGTTATCATATTTTAATAAAGATAGATAAGCTGGGGTTTGCATGGAAGAAGATTATCATGATATAATGAAGACATGTCAGATGAGAATTGATGGAAATGTTTAATCTGATGTAGGGAAGAATTGGAAAAATGTGTGGAGGACTATAATATGGAGGTGATTTTGAACTTATTCAACTAGCCCTGGAGAGGCAGAACTAAAAACTGGATGAAAGCTAGAAAAATTTAGTTTGATGAAAGGAGGAAAAAACTTTCTAAAAATTAAAGCTCTACAACAGAGTAATGGTTTGCCTAAGAGATTAGGTAAGAGATAGACTAAGGCTCAAGGCTGGATATATAAATCTGAGAATTATTTGCAAAGATAATGAAAATCATGGGAGCTGGTGAGGTCAAGAAAGCACAGAGAAAGCTGACAACAGATGTGACCCATGGTCAGGAAGTGCAATACAGATGAAGATTTGGCAGAATCTGAGAAATTTAATCAGAGAAGTAGGAAGAGATGTAACAGTATCATGAAAACCCAAAGAGAAAATGTATCTAGAAGAAGAGAGTAATCAACAGGTTTGCAAACTTAAGAGAAGTGAAGAAAAATGAGAACTGAGAAAAGGCTGGCAAAGAAAGCAAGAGGAGGCTTTAAGATGTGGTAATTAGGTCAATAGGAATTCAGAAAAAAGCAGCTGGAGAAAGCATTCTTGCTCATATTTGTTTCAGTCTAATTGACTCCCCGGATAACTTTCTAGGTTGTTTAGATTCTATAATTTACCTAACTTTAAAAAATTCTCCACTGTATGTCCTAAAAGGAACGTTTCATTTAGCTATAGTGAACTCGATATTTTTTCACCTATAATGGGAATGTCAATATTGATATGCTCCAATTCCTCCTATATAGTATATCTGCTGTTTACTTGTTGATTAGGATTTCATATTTAAACTACCAACAATTAAATTAATCTTTGCAGTTTCCAGCTTTTTTTATCAGAGACTGAAGAATGCCTGAATAAGTTGTAGTATATGAACACTATTGAATATTATTCTGCTGTAGGAAATGGAGTAATAGATGATTTCAAAATGCTACTGATGCAGAATTAAGTGAGTAGAACCTGAAGACTATTTATACATTAACATTTTTTTAAATGAATAGTTAGGGGAGTAGAAGTTAGAAAGTGAAGAAGAATGAAATAAGCAGAACCAAGAAAACAGTTAATGTAATTTAAAAAGAAACAATAAAAAACCTAAAGTTTAAATGACTATAAATCAATGCACTGATCCTTCATATCGATGGAGGACAATGATACATATTCTGTCCATTACTGAGACATGGCAGATATGGCATGAATGGATGTGGAATGAAACACATATTTTTATTCACAACCATCTATGGAAGATGATTTGTTCGACTATGTATATTTGTTACAAGAAATTTGTTGTTTTTTCAATGGTGTTAGTAAAGGAAGGAACACATATTTCTGTTAGTTTTTTTAAAAACATGTAAATAATTAAATAGAAAAATGAGGAATAGTTACAAGTGTGAATTATTGCATGCACTTTTGGGTGAAGTCATATTTTTATTTTTACTTAACTTTTTTGTTTGCTTCAAGAAATTTCTTACAAATATGAGTCATCTATAAATATAGGTAATATAAAACAAAATACATCAATAAAACTTTTTAAAGGGAAAAAAACTAATCTTTATAGATGGACTGAATTGTTTAATTCTTAACTTTGTCTTCTCTGTTTTCCATTAATCTGCCACCATCCCTATATCTGTGATGTATTATGTGGAAGTGAGACCCAGTTTATAGTTTTTCTTTATTTTGTGGGTTGTGGTGGTCAGATAATTTCTTATCTAGGAAGTGATGCACTCTCTTGATTTAGCCATGCTGCCCTTCAGATAGCTAACTCTGTGGCCAGGACTACACTCAAAACCTTCCTGGATTAATAAAACCTGCTTGAGCTCCACTTTCATAGCTTTTGAAAATACAAGGTCACCTCTATCCCACAGCAAAGCATTGGAGCAAGACTTTTGTGAAGATGGATGATATGTATTGGTAGGCAATTTTACCATGTAAAATGAGTTTTATGCTTTTAACCTGCTGAGTGTAATTTAATTTCGCTTTCTAAAATGTCTGAAAACACTCATTCTACTTTTTTTTAATGTGGGAATTTTTCATTTTATTGATAGATTTTTAAGAAGGCTGATGTGTCATGAGCAGTTGACTTCCCCCCAAACCACAGTGCTTAGCTTTTGATATAGTTATCTTGTAAAAGCCAAAAAAAAAGACTAATTTGAGACTGCCAGAGCTATCTTCAAAAATTTATGAAAAATAATTTAAAAGTCTGTCTTTGATTTCCATAGTTAAATATAGTTAAACAGAGCCAAATTTAAGGAGTATATCATTTGTCAAAATAATTGATCTGGAAACACCCTCACACAAATTTTAACCCTAAAAGAAGGATTTTAAATACGTTCTGATACAGATAAACTGATAATAATTTTGAAATGAATAAAGACATTTGTTAATACCACAGAGTAAAAATATTTCCCTTATTTTAGGGAAAGAGATGTAAAAACATTTTAGATAGGTTTAGGGTTTTTTTTTTTAGAAATACCATAAACTAGAAAGAGTTGTGAATTACAACTTTATGAAAGTTAAATACAAGTTATCACTGTTGAACAAGGTATCATTGCAAAGATAACAGTGTACTAATTAACAAACTGTATTAGACCTATTAAAAGACAAACAATTGCTGAAAAGTAAAAGGAATATGCTACTTTTCCTAGGTCCACAATCTGTAATTTATTATATCTTCTGGTCTGTTCAGTTCTGTATACTATATATTTCCTCAGAAGATGATTACATTTTATTAACATAATTATTATTATTTTTTAATTTCTTCATTCTTTTTTTAATTTTATAATTATAAAATTTTTGACAGTATATATGCATGAGTAATTTTTTATAACATTATCCCTTGTATTCATTTTTCCAAATTTTCCCCTCCCTCCCTATACTCCCTCCCCTGGATGACAGGCAATCCCATACATTTTACATGTGTTACAGTATAACCTAAATACAATATATGTGTGTAAATCCCATTTTCTTGTTGCACGTTAAGTATTAGATTCCGAAGGTATAAGTAACCTGGGTAGATAGACAGTAGTGCTAACAATTTACATTCACTTCCCAGTGTTCCTTCTCTGGGTGTAGTTGTTTCTGTCCATCATTGATCAACTGGAAGTGAGTTGGATCTTCTTATAACATAATTATTTATAGTGTTTACTCAAGGAAAGATCATTTTTATTTCAAGGATTGATAATGCCTACGAAAGAGTTTAATCATCACAACATTGTAATCATAATTAGCCACATCATTATCACATATAACCATATATCATATATATATGTATTATCATACATAATCATAGATCACATCATATCATATAAACATAGCATGTTTATATAATACCTTGAAGTTTATTAAAAATATGTCCCAAGGCTCTAGGTTAATTTATTATAGTAAACACATAAAGAACAAAAAATGTTTTCTTTTTAAAACTTGGGCCACAAGAAACAATAGATTCAAAACACAAAATAAGAATTCCATCCACTTAAACTTATTATTTAACTTTCCAAGCTATTAATAGATAAAATGGAAGGGAGAAAATATTATCTGTTGGGATCACCACAAATGAAATATGAATGCTCACATTATAAATTATACAGAGACAAATAAGATGCAATGGAGAAAGAATATCTTAAAAGAAGAGAAGTTCTCTGAGCTGTAAAAAAAGAGAATAGTATAGCATATCTGCATGAGGTAAGATATATCTAGTCTGTAGACAAATGATGAAGGGTCTCATATTCTGCAAAGAATATAAAACATATTGTGAGATGTGGAATATTTCTATAGATATTCGAAAAAAGAAGCTGTTCTAAAGAGAATAATGGATGTAGGAGAGAATTATATCAGTACATTTATACTGAGGGATTGTATTTCAAATATGAAATGATATAAAATGATATCAAATACAATGCATTACTTGGGACATGTATTTTGTGATTGTGGTCCAGTTACTTTTCAATTATGTGACTCCATTTGGCATTTTCCTGGCAAAGATACTGGAATGATTTGCCATTTCCTTCTCCAGCTCATTTCATATATAAGGAAACTTAGGTAAACAGGGTTAAGTGACTTTCCAGGGTCATAAGCTAATAAGTGTCTAAGGCCAGATTTGAACTCAGAAAGATTTGTCTTCCTGACTCCAGGTGAGACACTATCCACTGTAATACTTAGTTGCCCCTGGGGTGTGTATAGCTATTTATTAACCCCAAAAGAAAAAAAAATCCTGATTAATTCTATGAATGTTCTTTGAACTGAGCCATATAGACATTAAAATCTTAGTCATGTACAGTTAATCAGGAAATTCATGTAGAGTTTGTTATAATTTAGTTTCTATTATATTGTCTGCTACTTTGAGAATAGAATTCAAACAATTATAGGTAAGACATGCTATTTGCTGCTGGTTGAGACAAAGATTACAACACCTAAAACATAACATCACATTCCTCAGGTTTGGGGGTAAGAGAGACTATCTCAGTGAAATCATTTGCATAGGCAAATGAAGAGAAAATAGTAGCAGTGGATTATTCCTCAGAGGTCACAGCATAAAGATCCTCCAAAGATTCTCTCAAGGAAAAAGAAAAAGAACTACAAAATAGCATAATCAAATTGTTTAGTCTTTTTATAATTCTATATTGTGATACTATGTAGTCATTATTACACAGATTAAGTATTACCTATGCACATATCTAGTTTTCAAGAAGAAATTCTAAAGATGCACATTTTATCAGTTTTTATCAGTTTATGTTTGGACTAGGTTTTATAGTACCCAAGTGATCTATCTTTAGGAAAATATGTACTTATAGATCTCTTAAGTATAGCAGTGAAAAGTAGAAGAGAAAAATTTTAAAAGTAAGGGACTGTTATGTGTTCTTTAACAGAGATAAAGAAAAAGGGTAAGTGGGAAAAAACTCAGAAATGAAAAATAAAAGTCTTAACCAACAAAGGACTAAACTTATTTAACTTACTTGTGCTCTTATGATTTAACACAGAAGACTTGGCATAAGGAAAATGACTGGTGTGGCTCAGGCAGCTAGATAGCCCAGCAGATGGAGAACTGGTCCTAGAGTCAAGATATGAGTTCAAAATTTATCTGAAGCACAGATTGTATGATCCTGGGCAAGTCACTTGGCTTAGCTAACCCTTAGATTCTTTATATGTAAAATGGAATTGATAACAGCACCTACTTCCCAAAATTATTGTGAGAACCAAATGTGATAATATTTAAAATACTTTTTTTAAAAAATTTCAACATTAATCATGTCATAAGAGAAGAATGAGAGCTAAAATGAAAAATTATGAGAAAACCAACAAAAAAGTAAAAATGGTATGCTACAATCTGCATTCAGATCCCACAAGTCTTTCTCTGGATGTGGATTTTCTATCATGAATCTTTTAGAAATGCCTTAGATCATGGTATTACTGAAAAGAGCAAAGCCTATCAAAGTTCATCATCTGCACAATGTTGCTGTTACTGTGTACAATATTTCTCTAGTTCTGCTCACTTCACTCAGCAACAGTTCATGTGAGTCTTTCCAGGTTTTTCTGAAATCTGTCTATTCAACATTTCTTATAGCAGAGTAGTATTCCATTATAATCTCATACCATAATTTGTTCAGCCATTCCCCAGTTGATGGGTTTCCCTTCATTTTCCAGTTCTTTGCCATCACAAAGAAAGCTGTTATAAATATTTTTGTACATGTGAGTCCTTTTCCATTTTTTATGATTTCTTGGGGATACATATCTAGTGGTGGTATTGCATTTAAAACATATTTGCAAACCCCAAAATTATGTAAATGTTGATTATTATAATTTTGTGAAATAACATCTTGAATAATTAAATATAATCAAAATTATATTTTCACTTTTATTTCATTATAAAATCAAGAATGTGTTCCATTAATGATTCGTAAGAAATTTAATGATGCTTACAGTGATTTAAGAAAATTGTTCTGGTAGTGCTCCACATTGGAAGGAAAGGCACTGAGTGTAGACTCAAGTAAACTATTGAAGATGTTTTTTTTCTGTAACCTAAGCATGAAATAAAAAAGGTCTGAACTAAACTGAACTAAAGTGCTGACAGCGAAAAAAGGAAAGGGTGGACAACTATTTGTCATACTTATATGGCGTGCCATACAATATATCCCCAAAATCTTAATATATTTTAAAGATATTAAATTAAATTAAGGTAATACTTTGCACCCAAGTACATATGGTTCTAACCCTGGTTTCTAGGACTTCTCTATTTAAGATTGTCATATCCATATGTATTTTTACCAATGCCAGGTAAATGGCAATGATGCAATCAAAAGAACACTGAATGTGGATTCAGAAAATAAAACTCAGTTTCTAGTATTGCCATTGCTTCTTGCTACGTGTAATTTTGGGAAGTGACTAGACCTCTCTGACATTTAGTTTCCTTTTCTACAAAGTGGGCATGATTATCCATCTCAAAAATTTCTGAGGGAAAGTACTCACTTTAATATTTCCAAGATGCATGATTTTATTGGTGTGACTTTCCCATAATTAACTCTTCCAGATTCTTCTCTGTAATAGACTGCTTTTCTCCCTGGATCTGAATACTTCTGTTAGTCATAGGATTTTTCCCAAGTCATCTGTTTTATCCTATTAGAGCTGCCAAATGTTTAACCCAAACCAAGTTTAATTTGGTCCATCTCGCAGCACCCAGATGCTCTTATTGACATAAAACAATTACTGTTCATAATAAAAAACCTCATTCTTTCCTGATTATTTATTTACATGCATGTTTTCCTGAAGAGTAATTCTTTTGTCAGAAACACTTTTCTCATATAAAAAGTTGAGAAAATAATGTGCATGTTGTTTTTTTTAGTTTTATTTTCATTTCAGTTGGCAATAGAATATAACAAGATCTGTGGTTTCAAAAGAATCATTGTGTTTGATTGTGACATAGAGAAGCTATTAATAAACTGTAAAAAGTGATCACCTTTCTTTTTTTCCCTAATTAGAAGAGAAAATTTTTCTTCTTAAAAAAGCCATGTTGATTATCTTTTTTATTCATATAAAGTTTGTTGTGTTTGTGTATATACATTTATGCTTTTTAGTACACATTTAATCTTGTTTTTGTATTACATTTAGTATGTATCTTTATGTATGTGAGTGTACATTTAGTTTTATACAATTAGACTAACAAGTTTTATATCATATACCATAAACTTAAAATAGTTATACAATTTATACAATGTGTAGTATTATTCAATATTGTATACAAATATTGCATATATACAAATTATACAATAGTTACACAATTTGTCCTAAAACCTTTGTGCAGCTTTAAGCCTTAATATCTTTAAAATACATTAAGATTTTTGGGATATGTTATATGGAACACCATTTTATGATCATATCATTTTAAAAAAATCAGAAAAAAATCAAGACCCAGGTCCTTTTACAACTATCCTTGGGCTACGGTTAGGGAAAAAGAAGTTCTTAATTAAGGAAAAAATAGATTTAAAAAATTAAATACAGTTTTGATTACATTAAATTTACATGCTTTTGCATGAACACAAGCAATTTAGCTGAGATAAGAAAGAAAGCTATTGATTTTGTGGAAATTTTTTTCATATTATATCTTTCTGATAAGGATATGATATCCATGATATATAGGTTACTAACATGAATATATAAGACCAAGAGCTACCCCTCAGTGAATAAACTGGTCAGAGCAAAAGAACAATTCTCTTTTTTTCAAGTAGTTTTTTATTTTCAAAATATATGCAAAGATAGTTTTCAATGTTCATCCTTGCAAATCCTCGTGTTCCAATTTTTTATCCTTCCCTTTCCCCCACTCCTCTCCTAGACAACAAGTAATCCAATATATATTGCATGTGCAATTCTTCTCTACATATTTTATATCTATCACGTTGCACAAGAAAAATAAGTTCAAAAAGGGGAAAAATAAAAAAGAAAGAAAAGCAAGCTAACAACAACAAAAAGGTGAAAATACTATATTTTGATTCACATCCAGTCCCCACAGTCCTCTCTCTGGGTGCAGGCAGCTCTCTCTATCACGTTTATTGGAATTGACCTGAATCACCTCACTGTTGAAAAGAACCATGTCCATCAGAATTGATCATCACATAATCTTGTTGCTATGCACAATGTTCTCTTAGTTCTACTCATTTCACTTTGCATCACTTCATCTAAGTCTTTCCAGATCTTTCTGAAATCATCCTGTTGACCATTTCTTATGAAACAATAATATTCCATAACATTCATATACCATAACTTATGCAGCCATTCCCCAACTGATAATCATTCAGTTTCCAAGAACAAACAATAGTCAACAGAATTCCAAATAAATAAGAACTGTAGGAGAAACTTTCACATTACAGAGACGGCATAACATCATATTCTGTCTATAACATTCACTCCTTTATTTTTTATTCATATAAATTTAATCGACTGGCTAAACAAATAATCTGTTAAATATCAAATGTTCATCTACTCCCTATAATTTAATTCCAAAGAAAAATCATGTAAGCTTTAATGTAGCAAGAAAAAAACATACTTAAACACAACTCTATGTTATTATTTTTAAATTTTTGTATCCATGAAAAAATGTTGGCAATAATGAGAATTTCACAATCAGTAATGCAATAGTACATATTTGTAGTGCCGCTAGAAAAGAAAAAGAAATAGAGCCCTTTGGAAACTGCCTTCTGATCTTTATCATAGGAGTTTGACCCAATATATCTTAGCCTGTTTTGGGCTCCAGTCCAAAACTGAAGATTTACAATTGGGAAGAAGAGAGTCCAGTTTTAGGAGCCCTGCTGGGATGGATAGTAGGCAGGAGGCAATATATTCTAATTAGAGACAACTAGTGTCCAACAATGCTTTCACATAAACTCTACAATATGTGAGAACATGTCTCCTGGGTCCAAAAGCTTTTAATTGAGCAAACACAGTCTCTCTGGTTGCCAGAAATGATGAAGCGATGTAGTTGCTAAACGGAGCATTCAGGTTTTGCCACTTACTTGCTGAGACGAGTCTCTTGATTTCTTAAGATACAATTTCTTCATGTACAAAATAAGGAGGTTGGACTAGATCTGGGCTTCTTAGCTGGTTGTTAAGTCAATATATGTACACATATTTACATGTATAAATATATAGAAAAAGATTTAATTTTAATTTAATTTTAATTAATTTAATTTAATTTAATTTTTAATTTAGTTGATTTTCTTTATATCCTATATATTTTAGTTTATGCACATAAAAATATCATCCTGAGTGTTCTGCAACCACAAAAAAGTTAAGAACCCTTGTAATAGATAATAATTAAATTCCTTTCCAAAAGTAATTTATGCTACACACCCAAACATGTACACCCTTCCTATCTTCTCCAGAATATATTTTCTTACTTCTCCCTCAAATAGTAAAAAGCAGCCCACTCCCAGTCTTTCACTGCACTTACCTGGGGGTATCCTAGTGCTAATGGAAGTGAGGTAGCAGAAACTCAAAGCAATTAGACAATGAGCTTCCTCTCCAAGAACAAGCTTGGGGAGTAAAAGAGAGAGAGGAGACCCAGGACAGAGGTGATGAGACCAAGAAGGCTCTAAGGCAGAGGAGTAATGGTCATTAAGGAATCACATAAGATAATATATATATATATATAAAGTACTTTGGGCACCTTAAAGTGTTATAGGAATGTGAGCTATTATTGGAATGTATCTGGTTTTGCTCATCTTTTTAAATGGAGCTTATCGGATCTCAGACAGATTTGGAAGGGAAAGAAATGGTCCTAGGAGAAGTTGCTAGGCTGACATTTTTCTCATATTTTTATTGTCCTGTAGACTTTTGTTAATAAATCACTAATTGCCCAGAGCAAAAGTCTGGAGTGGGGATGGGGAAGAAGGAAAGCCTTGGGGAAAGAAAAGGATGCCAGAACAAACTTCTCAGCATAATTGGACAATACAATGAAAAAGCGATGGACCTGTAGTCAAGAAAACCTGAATTCAAATCCAGGCTAAGACAGTTACCAGTATAGTGACCTTAGGAAGGTAATTTAACTTTTATTTGCCTAAGTTTCCTCATCTGTAAAATAGGGATAATAAAATCATCTACCTTCCAGGATTGTTGTGAGGATCAAATGAAATATTAATTGTGAAATTCTTAGAACAGTGACACAAAATAAGTGCCATATAAATTGAATTATTACTAGCACTGAGAAGTTAAGTAATTTGTCCAGAGTCATGTGTCAGTGGTGAGACTTGAACCAATGTCTTTCTACTTTTAAGATGTGTGTGTGTGTGTGTGTGTGTGTGTATGTTTCTGTCTCTGCTTCTGTTTCTCTGTTTCTGTCTTTTTGTCTCTCTTTCTCTTTTCTCTCTCTGTCTCTCTCTCTTTCTCTATGTCTCTTTTGTCTCTGTCTCTGTCTTTCTGTCTCTGTCTCTGTCTCTCTCTCTTTATATATATATATATATATATGATATATATATAAATATATTATATATATAAATATATTATATATTTATATATAAAAATATAAATTTATATATATATAATTAAAAAATATTATAAAAAAAATAATATATATATATGTGTGTGTGTGTGTGTGTGTGTGTGTGTGTGTGTGTGTGTGTGTGTGTGTGTGCCTCTCTTTCTAAAAGTTGCTTCCGTGAGTAAATGCTTAGCAGTGAAATCTCTGGACCAAAGGGTATGGACATTCTTTTAGTCATTCAATTTAACATGATTCCAAATTGCTAATTTACAATTCCAACAGTGTATTAGTGTTCCTCTCTTTCTACACATTTTTCAAAAATTATTTATCAAAGTTATTGAAATGCATCAGTTCTTTTTATCTATAATGATAGCAAACCTGAGGGAGAAACTTTAGTGATCATTTATTCCAAAGCTTTCAATTTATAAATGAAAAATAGAAACTGAAAGAGGTGAAGTGTCAGTGCTTAAAAGGAAATAAGAATAAGCCTTTGTAGGAATGAGCTTCATAAAATCCAAGCTACTCAGAGATAGTAAAAGACCAAGCTTCAAACTATTTATACTCAACTGTCCTGCTTGGCTCAAGATAGGCGGTGAGATGCGGGCCAGCATGTATGGGTGGGTTTAAAATCTCTCAGCAAGCATTGGGTTTCCTGGGGAATATCTGGGAGTTTAACAACTACCTGGTCTGGCTCACCTTGCTTTGTTCCACTTCTTCTCCCCTTCTACTCCTTTCCCTCAAACTTTTATCTGTTTAAACAATTCAAATCCTGCAGTTTCCCGTTATAGACTCCAAATGGTATTGATTAACTACCTGGATTGTCTAATTCAGCCCTGTATTTGCAAAACCATGGAGCTAATTCTGTTTTGGTAAGAAAAACAACTCTTTCAAAACAAAATACAGTATCTTAAACTTAGCTATCTTTATAGCCTGTTAGTCATTTAGACAACAAGCCTTATTAAGTGACAGAGTACAATGAATAAAAAGGGGAAGTGAGTAAAAGAGATTTGACATTTAATTTATCTCATTATCACTGCTTAAAAGTTATTTAAAGTTCAAATTGATTAAATTCAATTCAACTAATATGTTTTCAGCACCAATAATGGGCATGACACTGTGGTGATTTGGTGATGGCTTCAGGTAACTTACCCATTTGGATAAGGGATACTTTTAGGTAAAGAATAAAAAAGTAATTTAAATAGAGTAGAGCTACAAATGGTATGAGAGAATGGGAAAGGCAGAAATTGTCCCCTACTAGGGGAAAGGGGGACAGCCTCACTGTGGATGTGGGTATTAGAGCTGGACCTTGAAAGATAGGCCATGAAGGAAAAGGGAAATAAGCCGATCTAGGGAGTATATAACAAGGAACTATGAGAAAAACATCCTACTGATGACAATCACATGACATGATTATTAGTCCAATCTTAAATATAATTTGCTGTCAAGGCAACAACTCAGTTTTTTAGGAACTCCAGTTATTTAGCCAAATAATTCTGTTCAACTAAATAGTTATCACTGATCCCTCATCCTTGTTCACCCCTTCTTCATACAACAGTTATCAAATCTCGTCATGTCAGATTTCTCTACAGTATATCTCACAAACATCCCTTTCTCTTCACTCTCTTCACTCACATTACCACTATTAGTTCAGGTGAGTCTCCAAATTATCTATCCCTCCTCTGATCCATCTTCCACAGAGTTGCCAAAGGGAATTTTCTAAATGTAAATCTGACCACATCCAACAGTCCCTAGACACACACACTCCATAAATCCCAATATTCTCTTTTAACCTCTAGAATCAAATATAAGCTATTCTATTTGGGATTTAATGTTCTTCTTATCCTGCCCCCTCCTCCCTATTTTTCCAGACTTCTCACACATTACTCTCAGATACCCATACTACTTTCTTTTTCTCACTCTCAGGCATATACTGAAGGTAACTCAATAGCTTTTTGAGAGATATTAAATTTTCATTGTGAGCACTTATACCTGGGAAATTATCAAAAGCTATAAATCATAGCTTGATTTTTACACATAAGAAAATGATGGGAAAATGTTAATAGTAAAGATTAAACTTAAAAATGTGTCTTATTGTTAAATATGAAATTTTATATATGTTTTCACTTCTTTTCCTTTTCTATTCCTCACCCCCCAAATTTGTCTGTTTAAACATTTTAAATCCTGCATTTTTCCCAGTTATAGATCCTAAATGGTATTGATTAACTACTTGGATTATCCAATTCAGCTCTGTGTTTGCAGAACTATGGAGCTGATTCCACATTTAATGGACACCACTGAAAAATACGAATCCTTCCATCTCAATGTGCCCTAGCTATCTTCCTATTGCTTGGATTTCTCACCTTTCTAATCTCAGCACTTCTAGTTTCATTTAAAACTCATTCAGTTATTCCTTTCTTCAAGGAACCTTCCCCAAATCATCTTTTACCATGCTCTCCGCAGATCCTACTACCTTCCCTTTAAATCTATTTCTTTTTTCTACTCTATCTCTTGTACACTTGTTGTTTTCCTTATTCGAATGAACATTCCTTGAGGGCTGGGTCTACTTTTCAGACTCCTAGTAATACCCAATATTAAAGAAAGGGGGACCTTAAATATCATCTCCTATCAACCTTTTCATTTTCCAAATGAGAAAACTAGGATCCTAGCAAATTAGAGCTCATGCAGTAGCCTCAGAATTCAGACTTTCTTATTCCTATTAATTAAAGCTCAGACTCTCTTAATCCAATTTCAGTTTATTTCCCCCCCCCAAGATCAAGTTGGCTATATGCTAAGATATATAATCCAGAGAAGTGCTGAGATGTCAGGAGTACCCCAGTCTTTTTTCTTTCCCTTAGCTATTGCTTACTTATAAAAATAAGTTAACATAAGCTTTGGCTAATAATTCAGAATTTCTTAATTTTTTTCCATTTGTGATCCCTTTTCACCGGAGAAAATTTTACATGATTCTGGGTATATAGGTACACAAATCAAACATGTGTTGATAATAAACCATAATTTTGCAACACCCACATTCAGTTATGGGGTAGCAAACCACAATTTAAGAAACCAGGGTTTAATTCTCCTTCTTAATCTCAGCATTAGACTTCATGACATTGAGTAAGACTTCATGACGATGTGAAAATTGAAACGGATTCCTTCAAGCAAAGGCATTTAAAGTCACTTTCAAAGAATTTTAACAGAGACTCTTCAAATCTGAGTCCTTTAAAAAAAAAAAAAATCTCTTTGCAATAATCAACAATTGCCACAAGATGGCACACACATGTATTGGTTAATCTTAAAATGAATGGGTGAAGAGGAGGAAAAAGTCATCTGTAAATAAGTATGGAAAGATAATGAACCCCATTAGAAGGCACTTCTGATATAATTAAGGAGAATTTGGCTTTGTTGAGTTATAAAATTGGGAAAAAACAGTAGAATTAGCCTCTTGCTCAAACTAAAGTTTCTTTTACTAGAGATTAAATCTAAAATCTTAATAGTAAAGTCATTTAAACAGGGTCAGATGAAGGATGGATGAAATGTACAATAGTAAGAGAGAAGGGGATAGGTACTGGACTTGTGACTTTATTGGTATAGGTATTTCCCATATAAAGAAGCTCCCTCTACCTATTTTAAACTTTCTTTGTTGTTTATCCTTGTAGTTTCCCAGAACCCCCATGGGTTAAATGACTTATCCAGTTGTATCAGAGTCGGAAATTGAAGTTAAGTTTTTATGACTTGTGATTCCTCCTCTCTGTCTACTATAGCATGCTACCTCTCAGAAAGCAGACTACCGTATATAACTTTTCATAAATTTATATTAACCTGTGCACTAGACTAGAAGCTCCTTGAAGGTAGACGGCAGAATTTATTATTGTTTATATACACTACATAAGCCAACACAGCAACTTGATCTATCATGTGCTAAATATATATATATATCAAAGTTAAATATATATATATATATATATATATATATATATATATATATATATATATATATATATATATATATATATATATATATTTAACTTTGATTCCTGCCTTTGATGTTACTTTTTATAAGGAGGTTTAATTGATTTTTTTAGTAATACAATAATTTTCATATATGTCCCACCTTTCCAAATGACAAAGAAAAAAAATTTCATCCAAAGAGCTGAGTCAGTGGTATTTTATACTTATATAACATTCCATATCCAATTCTTCTCCCATCTCTGCAAAAAACAATTTAGCTAATTTTTGAAAGAATTTTCCCCAAATGTTTTCTAAATAGCGCAAGATAAAAAGGCAAACCTCACAACACTCTTTCACTGATTGCACAATTTCCAAGCATGCTTTGCAAATTGTTGCAGCAGTTTAACAAAATTTCCTATTTTCAGTGACTGATATTGCAGAATAAAACAAAAACTTGGTTTAGGAAGTCAATCACTATTTGAATCCCATGATTCTGGATATGTTTTTTTCCCAGACAAGGTCAGATGAGAAAGTGCATTTTCTGTCCTTCTCTTTGGTTGACAATCTGTTGGTTATAATGCAAAAACACAAGGACTCAAATAGATTTTTCTGACACAGAGTGCCATCTGGCACCATGCATGCTCATCACTGTTGTTCCTGCACCTTGCTTTTTCTGAACTATGGATGACATAATTGTAGGTTTGTCACTTCTCAGTAAGAGCCTGTGAACTCATGAGTGTGCAGAACAGATTAGTCCTTTTGACATCTGGTGCAGAAGTGAAGCTCTACAAGCAACTCCAAGAGAAGCTGCCTGAGGAATGACTCTAAGTGCAGAGTTTCCAGTTCTCTTAGAGGAATTCTAATACCTGTCCCCAGATTTATTTGGTAGTTAATCAAAATATCAAACTGCTTAATTTAAAGAATTCCAGTTGAATCATTTTGAAAACTCAGGATTGTCCTTCATGTCAACTCAAGGCTATGCACAGAAGGTTTCAGAAATATTATTGTTAACACAAAAAATAAATTCCACTCCATACATATTTAAATATTTGTAATATGTGTGTATAGGCTCAGGGAGGAACCTTCAGTTCAGGGGATAGAATCTCCAAATATTATAAGCCCCCTATCTGTCCCAGTGTGTCTATAAACCTTGTGTTATATTCAATAATTCCAAAGATCTGTGATTTTATCAATCCAGGTATTTCCTCTCTCAATGCAGATCTCAACTCATTATCCATCCATGTCCATCCTGTGAGATGAGCTAATTGTAGAAAATCAGTAATAATAATAATCCACAACATTTTAGTGATAAGGAATTCCTTTTTATAATATCTAGGTCTCAGTAGAACCAGAGCCAATCCTAGGAATTTTTACACCTGGGCAAGGAACATGAAACACTTCTAAATTCAACTTTGTAATTAATGATGAAAATGACAATAAAAAAGGAAGAACTAATACAAATTCAACTCAAAGAAAAAAGATTGGTAATGATAATGATTTCTCTTAAAGGAGCAATGCATATTTGTATCTTGAGACAAAGCTCTGGTCATTCCATTGTAGCTATCTATGGCTGTGATGATTGCTGGAATTATAGAATATATTGAAAGTATAAGACATTAAAATGACTAAGAGATACTAAGAACCAATTGTTCACCAGGGGTACAGGGATCTGAAATTGGGGAGGGATGTAATATTGATAGTTATAGATCATTCTTTTCTATTTAACTAGAAAATTAAGAATCTGTGTATGTAAACTTGAGGACTCGATAGTGAAAACTGGCTTAAAGATCACTGTATACAAATTTGGCACCTAAATATACTACTCACTTGATATTTCTCTTTAATTCCCTTGTATTATTATTTGACAGATCTTGCAGAATTCCTGAATTTAAATCTGGCTTCAGATATTTACTAGCTGTGTGACCTGAGCAAAACACTTAATTTGATTTATCACAGTTTCCTCATTGTAAAATGAACTGAAGAAGGAAATGGCAAACCACTCTAGTATCTTTTCCAATAAAAGCCCACAATTTGGTCTTGAAGAGTTAAACAGGATTGAAAATGACTGAACAGTTCTTCCAATTAAATTTTTTGCTCTTTGAGGACAGACACAGGACTGTAGTTTTATGTTCCCTTTGCCTAGTGCAGTGCCTGAACTTACTCGACCTTCAGTATATGCTTGTGGGTAATGCTTCCAGGTAAGACTCTTTTGTTTGGTGAATAAGAGCATTACTGCTTTTTTGTGGAGGGGAATGACATGGAGTGAGGAAAAAAAATAAAAAGGCATTTGAAGAGATTCCCAACGCACTTATTTTGTGTTTAGAACTTGCATTCCTAAACTGTAACTGGATCTTTTTGCATTTATGCTTTATGTCTAAATGGCAAGAAGGAGTTAAATTCCAATCAATGACTCCTCCCTAGCCACAAAATTACAATTGTGGAATCCAGAAGTCTAGCTCCTATCAAAGCATTGTGTGGTTGTTGAACTGCAGACAATTTTCACCATCACAAAATGCCAGCAAAATATGCTCCATCTGCAGAATTTCCAAAGCTTTCCCAAGAAAATTGACCTTAAGACCATTAATTTCCTAGGAGCACTAATTAACCTTGTGAACTGAGTTTTTATATGGAGTTTTGTGGCCTTGTGGAACCTCAATAATGGCTTTTGACCACATACTTCTAAAAGAAAATAGAACCAGTGCTACATAGGCTCATATTGCCATTTTCTTGCTGTAAAAATGTGCTGAGCAAAATAACAAACATTCAAATCTAAAATTTCATCAAAAACAATACTGGTCCTATTTTGTGATGATCTTCATCTCTTTCACAAATGCAATCATGAAAAACAAAGCTGCTTCAAAAAACAATTCAAAATCGTTGGCCTTGTTTGGGGAAGAATGAGAATAAAGATGAATACAGATTGCAATCATCATGGAGGATGTTTTGGTATTTACTTCACAACTCCTGGCAATCATTCCCTGAAATAATTTTTAACAGTATTTCACTAAGGCTACTATTATGTTGCCTACTTATTGCCTGAATTACTGAGATTTCTGGTCAATATTTTCTTCTAAGGATGGATGGTCAAGAACTCCGGAACTAAATGGAAATCATTGATTCAAAACTAGGTAGGAGTTCAGGCTTGAAAACTCTCTATGGAGTAAGCGGGGTTTCACAGCAACCACCTGAGAGACCCTTTTGGGTACTGTCTTGATGAAGTTGTGAGACAGGTGAAAAAGACAAGTGAAAGAACCTAATAATTAGCTCCAGAACATGCATCCCTGAAAGTCTAGAACTAAAAGCACACTAACCTGTAACCATAAGAAGTTTATATGAAAAATAGTAAAGATGCCTGAGGCAAGCAGTGCTTATACACTACCTCCAATGGCTGACTTGACATATGTTCTAAAGGCACCTCAAACTCATGGTGTATAATATAGAATCCATTATATTTCCCTTTTTAGGAGTTCTCAACCATTTTTGTATGTCAGGACCCTTTGTATGTCAGTTTGGTGAAGCTTATAAAAACCTTCTCACAATAACAATAACAAACACATACAACAAAATAAATAGGATTACAAAGAAAATCAGTTATATTAAAATAAAGTTATAAAACTATATATTTTTAAAGTCCTGGCCCTGAGACAGCTAGATGGCATAGAAGATAGAGTACTGTCCTACAGTCAGAAGGATGTGGAGCCTCAGACACTTAATACTTCCTAGGTGTGTGACCATAGGCAAGCCACTTAACCCCAATTACCTCAGGAAATAAAAAAGATTTGATTAAAAATAAGGAGGCAGCTAGGTGGTCCAGTGGATGGAGCACCAGCCCTGAAGTCAGGAGGATCTGTGTTCAAATCTGCTCTCATAGACACTTAACACTTTCTAGCTGTGTGAACCTGGGCAAGGAAAGGAAAGAGAAAGAGAAAGAAAGAAAGAAAGAAAGAAAGAAAGAAAGAAAGAAAGAAAGAAAGAAAGAAAGAGAAGAAAGAAAAGAAAGAAAGAAAGAAAGAAAGAAGAAAGAAAGAAAGAAAGAAAGAAAGAAAGAAAGAAAGAAAGAAAGAAAGAAAGAAAGAAAGAAAGAAAGAAAGAAAGAGAGAGAAAGAAGAGAGAGAAAGAAAGAAAGAAAGAAAGAGAGAGAAAGAGAGAGAAGAAGAAAGAAAGAAAGAAAGAAAGAAAGAAAGAAACAGAGAGAGAGAAAGAGAGAGAGAGAAAGGAAAGAAAGAAAGAAAGGAAAGAAAGAAAGGAAAGAAAGAAGAGAAAGAAAGAAGAGAAAGAGAGAAAGAAAGGAGAGAAAGAGGAGAAAGAGAGGAGAGAGAGAAAGAGAGAGAGAGAGAGAAGAGAGAAAGAGAGAGAGAGAGAAAGAGAGAGAGAGAGAAAGAGAGAAAGAGAGAGAGAGAGAAAGAGAGAGAGAGAGAAAGAGGAGAAAGAGAGAGAGAGAGAAAAGAGAGAGAGAGAGAGAGAGAGAGAGAGAGAGAGAGAGAGAGGGAGGGAGGGAGGGAGGGAGGGAGGAAGGAAGGAAGGAAGAAGGAAGGAAGGAAGAAGGAAGGAAGGAAGGAGAAGGAAGGAAGGAAGGAAGGAAGGAAGGAAGGAAGGAAGGAAGGAAGGAAGGAAGGAAGGAAGGAAGGAAGGAAGAAGGAAGGAAGGAAGGAAGGAAGGAAGGAAGGAAGGAAGGAAGGAAGGAGAAGGAAGAAGGAAGAGAGAAGGAAAGAAGGAAGGAGAAGGAAGAAGGAAGGAAGAAGGAAGGAAGGAAGGAAGGAAGGAAGGAAGGAAGAAGGAAGGAAGGAGGAAGGAAGGAAGGAAGGAAGGAAGGAAGGAAGGAAGGAAGGAAGGAAGGAGAGGAAGGAAGGAGAAGGAAGGAAGGAGAAGGAAGGAAGGAAGGAAGGAAGGAAGGAAGGAAGGAAGGAAGGAAAGAAGGAAGGAAGGAAGGAAGGAAGGAAGGAAGGAAGGAAGGAAGGAAGGAGGAAGGAAGGAAGGAAGGAAGGAAGGAAGGAAGGAAGGAAGGAAGGAAGGAAGGAAGGAAGGAAGGAAGGAAGGAAGGAGAAGGAAAGAAGGAAGGAGAAGGAAGGAAAGAAAGTAAGTTTTGGCCCTAAAGTTAAGAGCCCTTGCTCAAAACATACTTCTCTTCTGAACTTTCTTGTTTCTGCCAGTATTAATATTGTCAACAAACTTGGTATATCGCAGCTGCTGACTATAGTGGTTATTGATTGATAGAAAACTATGAGTGGTAGTTTATACTTAATTGTTTATATTAGGTATAGAATGAGGCATGTGCAATAATTTCTATGCCTTAGTCAAAATTAAACTATGTTTGCTACATTTCTCCTTTACCATCTAACACATTCAATGAATACCTGTAGTCACATCTATTCCACCATTATTAGAGTGTTAAAGCTATTGGTACCTCCTTTGCCCAAAGATTCAGCAAGAAGTCTGATTTTTTTTTTTGGATCTCTACATAACTCTGGACATTTTTCATAATAAGTAATTGAAATACTAACTTCTCAAAGCTATTATTGTACCAGTTCTTCCTCAGGCCAACAACACAGTGATGATACAGTGACTGGTTCATTTTTTATTTTCACTTGCTGAAAGGCAATATGTAGCCATAGAACCATGGGGATGAGATCAGATACCTTGAAGTTATGTTGTATGATGCTAATTTTTTGTTCAGCAGAGTCTCATTCTCTCTCCAGTAGCTTGCCCTTAAAATTCTTGAGTAGTGATTTAAAAAAGGTTTGTGGAGGGATTATTTTTCATGAAGCTATTATTTTCTCTTTTCTACCTAAAATACAATTTCTGCTCTATATCCTACAAAGACCATAATCATAAAAATTTAAATGAGGATATTTTTTCCAAAAAAAATAACAAGTCTAAGGGGCAGCTAGGTGGCGCAGTGGATAGAGCACCAGCCCTGAATTCAGGAGGACCCGAGTTCAAATTTGGTCTCAGACACTTAACACTTCTTAGCTGTGTGACCCTGGGAAAGTCACTTAACCCCAGCCTCAGGGGGGAAAAATAACAAGTCTAAAAATCTGGGGATCATTAAACAGGTTTTTCATAATAATCAATAGCATTTATATAGTGCTGTAAGACTCACAAAGTGTTTTTCATACATTTTCTTATTTATCTACCCAAGAACCCTTTGGAATATATACTATTATTATATTCCAATTTTCTATCTGAGAAAAATGGGGCACATAGAGATCAAGTGGTTTTCCCAGGTTCACACAATTAATATATAAACATCTAAGGCAGGATTTGAATTCACATAGTTTTGAGTCCAAGTCCTTCACTCTATTTCATTACTCAAACTTTTATGAGCACTATTTTGATAATTATTTCATCTTCTACTACTATTTAAAACATCAATGGATTTTCAGTACTCATTTTCAGACTAGAATAGGGCAATTTGGCCTTTGTCTCAGGGTACTAAAATTAAGAGGATACTGATAGGAGGTAAATTTTTTTTTCATAGCATGCAGACAAGTGAGCTTAGTATCTAATTGGCAAAAATTATTAAAACAGGACGCTCTCAACTGTCCTTTATTTTCTTCTATTACTCTGACAGACCCAGGATCATCTCCTTTCCCCTTCTCATACCCATATCCCAATGGTAGAGCAGTACCCCTATCTCCAGCTGAGTTTATCTTAAAAAGTTAATCTGGGGGTTCTTTGCTGCTGTTTTTTCAGGTCATGTGCTTTAGCTTTGAATTTTGCCCCAGTCAAAATACTATTTGTAGCTTTGATAAAGCCAATGATATAATCACAAAGCATTCATGCCAAAGCTATTCTTTGTGGTTCTTGTCCATTTCAATAAAAATGATAAATCAAAAAGTATTCATTAAGTGCCTATTGTGTGTCTGGCACTGGAGTTACAAAGACAAAATTTAAAAAAAAACACTTCACTCTCAAGGAACTTACATTCTAAACAGGAAGGTATTATGCAATATAAATAATGTATATATAATAGTAATAGTAATCATGAAAAGGAAGGTCCTAGAAAATGGGGGAATCAGAAAAAGACTCTTTTTTTTTTTGCTGAGGCAGTTGGGGTTAAGTGACTTGCCCAGGGTCACACAGCTAGGAAGTGTTAAATGTCTGAGACTAGATTTGAACTCAGGTCTTCCTGACTTCAGGGCTGGTGCTCTATCTACCACCTAGCTGCCCCCAGAAAAAGACTCTTTACAGAGACTCCTTCACATCCAATATGCAGATGGCTCTCTCCATCACAAGTCTATTGGAACTGAATTAAATCACCTCAATGAACAACATGTTACTTTATAAGAGTAAGGATACCCATAATATATGATAATTTAGAAAATATCTGTTATAGTAAAATATTGACTAAATATTGAGAATAATTATTTTATAAAATTATAAAATAAATCAAGTAACAAATATTTATTAAATGCCTACAATAAATTGTGCACTTGTACTTTTTCTCAGTAATTAATAATTAGGACTATTTTATATGTGTTTTATTGTTTAAATTCATGATGACTGCTATGATAATTCTAAGAAAGCATATTGGAAGAAGAAGTACAATAGACTAAAATATAGCAACAAAAGCCATCTCAAAAGTCAAAGACTTATTTAAAAATAAATAATTCCTTAAAAAATGACAAAGGCCCTGGGATTTATTAAGGAATATACTTAGAAAAAAATGCCTTCAGAGCCTAAAAGTCAGGCTAATGATGACAATAGAAAGCAGTTGATGAGCTTTTAAAATGAGAATATAAAGAAAAAAGTGTCAAGGTCTTATACCACTTCTTAAAATACAAATTCCTCAGAGAGACAAATCAGGCAGCAATGACTCTGAGGGCTTCATACTCATTTTAATTATTGCACAAATTACTATTCATCATATGGATTTAGCTTTATATATATATTTTAATCCTTGTCCCTGGAAAGATGGATACCAAGACTTACTTTTTCTAGCGCAGTCACCCTTTATCCATAGTTCTTAAAAACTAAGACTAATGCCCTCTTTCCACCATCTAATCCCAGTCTTGGGCAAGATCTTTCAAAACCCCTGAACCACTGGGTTGAAAGAAAAAAATTTAACAGAAAAGTTCATGTTTCTGTCTTGACAAAGGTCTATTAAGTTTCTTCCTACTACTTGGGACAGCTTCTAATTCAGCACTCCTTCAAGTTAAATTCACAACATTACAGAGTTGAAGAGATCTCATATCTGAATAGTGATTCTCCACTACATTATCTCCAAAGAAAGGTAATTTTTACTTGAAAAAAAGACCTCAAGAGGTGGAGAACTCACTTCTTTTTAAAACAACCATTCAACTTTTGGACAGTTCCAATTTTTTAGAAGTTTTCCTTTTTTATATAGGGGTGAATTCAGACTCTTGGTAATGTCCATACATGACTTCTTGCTTTGCCTTTAAAAACAAACAAACAAACAAAGATAATCCCTCTACTGTATAACAACTCTCAAATCTGAAAAAACTGACATGATATCCTCCCCCCAACACACATGTATTTATTTCTTCAGGCAAAACAACTCCTTTCAACTTATCCTTGTATTATATATAGTTTTCAAGTTTCTCATTGTACCAATCATCCTTCTCTGGACTACTTCAGTTTGTC
Source organism: Sminthopsis crassicaudata (assembly GCF_048593235.1). Taxonomy (NCBI): domain Eukaryota; kingdom Metazoa; phylum Chordata; class Mammalia; order Dasyuromorphia; family Dasyuridae; genus Sminthopsis; species Sminthopsis crassicaudata. Next base: position 48,803,591 of record NC_133619.1, read on the forward strand.
ATTAGCTTGCTTAACTTATCTTGTCTGGTTTGAACGTATACTCAAGGTGTGATTTGACTGGGACAAAGAAGAGTGGGTTTATCATCCCCAATTTTAAATAACCATGCTCCTCTCAATGCATTTCAAAAGAATGTAAGCTTCTAAAGACCAAGGACCAGAGTATTTTAGGCTTTGTATATCATGTTCCTAAAGCAAGTGAAATTGAGGTAGATATAATGGATAGGAATTGAAAGAACATTTAGGCTTGATATAAGAAAAACTTGAAAAGAACTAGAATTATCTCCAATGGTTGCTTCAGGGAGTAGTGGATTCTTCAATATGCAAGTAAAGGCTGGATAACTACTTATTGACTATATTGGAAAAATAAAATTTTGAATACATATAGATAGATGTCTCTGAAGTCCCTTCCAATTCTGAAATTCTTTGATTCTAGGAGCACTATTTCTCTTTCTTGGGATCTTATAGAATATTTAAGTATAACTGAAAATGTGAAAGATTAAATGTTAGAAATTGAACACAAGCATGGAAAAGGAAAGGAAACTCAGAAAATTTTCCCACAAATGTTATCAAAGAAAGTTCAGCATGATGAATTCCCTCATAGCATCTCATGCTGAAATGAAAGCCATGTCTTTTTGGAAAGAAACCAAAATATTTTCATTATCAAATATGTTTATTTTAAAAAGCACATGAATTATAGATTAACTTGGAAGCATTCACCTTAAAATAGTGCATCCTTCCCACTAAAATATGATAAACTATAAAATTTTTAGCACTCTTTTTTCAGAGGCACACATTCATTAAACTTTTTAAAATAAAAATTTATTGTTTAAGAGAAAGTAAAACCTTAAACATTTAAGTATGGTAATAAATCACAATTTGGAGAGGCAACTGCAACAGTTTTAGAAAAGGAGTCAAGCAGCATTTGAAAATACATTTGGTCAATGGTAAGATTCTCTATTAATGCTTAAAGTACTTAAAAGAACAGTGTCCATTTATTATTTATAGCACACTTCATATTTGCAGAAATACTTTTATAATAATTTATTAGTCCCTAATACAACTCAGCAAAAAGATCAATATTATTTCCCATTACAACAATGGATGAAGATAAATCACTTTCCTTTCTAAACATAGTAACAGAACTACTTACTAGAATTTAGGAGATGACCTTAATCTCAGGCTATTGCCCAGGTCGATACTGAAATATATGTTATTTTGTTTAATAACTTGTATTAAAAGATTAAAAAATATTTGGAAAGAAAAGGTGCAGCAAGATCTGTTAATACTGTGAACATTGGATTAATAGGCTTGGAAATTTCTTGTAATAGTATCATCAATCATTATTATTTTATTGCATTACTCATTTTTTATTTAGTTTTGTACTTCATTATTTATTTCTATGGCTCATATTAATCTTAACACATAGATATTACTGGTCAAGAAAATGTTGCAGATCTGTCCATTATTCATTTGACAAATATTTATTAGGTAGCTACTATAAGACAGGGCCTGACTTAGGGGCTGGAATTATAGAAATAACTGATATTGTTTCTGCAATCAAGGAATCTGCCAACTCCCAGGTAAGGTTTGTATAATACTGACATTCATACCAATATGTGTGATGAAGGATAGACTGGAATGGAGAAAAGGATAAATTTAAAATGCTTATGGGACATTTGAAGATGGAAAGGTCATTCACAACTAGAGAGAAATAAAGATGGCTTCATGGAGAAGGGGCCATAACTGGAAGAGTCCCTAAAAGGATAGAATCTATCAATTAAAAAGCATTTATTAAGCACACATTATGTGTCACCCATTGGAGTTATAAAATACAAAGAATGAAACAATCCTTACTTGAGAATAAGTTAATTCAAATGGGAGACACAATGGATATTAATCTAAGTATATTTGAAACAAATAAAGACAATAAATACAAATAAAATACAAGATTGATTGGGAGGGAGGACACTAGTAAATGGGGAAATTAGGAAAAGCTTCATGTATAAGGGGGTACTTGAGCTGCAGGTAAAAGGAAGAGAAGGATCTATGAGGCAGAAGTGAAGAGGAAGTTTTAGTCAATACAAAGACATGGTGATAAGATATTATACATATACATGTGTGTATATACATGTGAGGAACAGAGAGAAGGTCAATTTGACTAGATTATAGAGTTCATATGGAATAATTCCTCACAAAGCTGGAAAGCTAGGTTGGACCTAGATTGCAGAAGCCTTTTAAGGCTTTTCAAAAGAGTTTGCATTATAGTCCAGAGTCAATAGTAAACTGCTGAAGGTTATTGAGCAAGGAAATAACATGATCTCATATGACTTTAATAAAAACCAGAATTTTGATAGAGATGAGGGAATAATGTATACCAGGATGACGAATGGGCCTGTTAGAATATAAGGATGTAGTAGGTGATAGAAAAAGATCAATAATAGTTTATTGTTCAGAATCACTGAAATATAAAGTCCATGAATGGCAACAACAAGGAAAAGTAAGATCCAGTTGGAAGGTGGGGAGCATTAAATGCCAGGTTCTAGGATTTGTATTTTATCCCTTAGTCAAGAAGAGGGAACCTCTTAAAGATACTAAGTTATTAGTAGCTTGGTTGTTGTCAAATTTATTTTAGTTTCTATTTTATACATATATCAACATTATTTTGAATAAATATCACTGCTCTTTGTCATTATTTCTTATTTTCTACTTCATAGAGACTCCTATTTTAAAGGAGAACCAAGCAAAAACAAACCAACATTTTGGCCATGTCTGATACTATTCCACCAAGATGATGAAGTCATGTTTCATTGTCTGTTCTCTGAAATCATGCTTTGATCAGCGTTCTTGTGTCTTTGAATGATCCTTGAGCAAACTATTCACCTGGTTCTGTTTATCTGGCTATGCATTCATCCATATAAGTCTTCCAAAGTTTCCCTGAGTTCTTCATTTTTGTTATTTTTTTTAGGATTTAGTAATAATGTATTTTGTTCACATGCTGCCATTTATTCAGCCATTCACCAATTTACAGGTACTCAAATCTAATTTTTCTGGGATTTTTTGCTACCACAATTTTTTCATGTTTGTTTTTCGTATTGTTTTTACTAAGCAAGCCACTCATACAAAGAGGTCAACTTCATTATCTTATCATCTGTGGTTTTGATAAACAAAATATCTGTTCTTTTGGACAAGGTTTGTTTGGTTTTCATGTTATGAGCAGTGTTTAAATGACAAACAAAACCAAAATGTAATTGGGTTCATATTTTTTTTTGCTGAGGCAATTGGGGTTAAGTGACTTGCCCAGGGTCACACAGCTAGGAAGTATTAAGTGGGTTCATTTCTTAGTTCTATACTAATTTATTTATCAATCCACATTTGAAATCTAATTGCTGATTTATTATTATTTAGTATTGTCATTTTATTATAATTCAGAGTATGATAGAGCCTCTGATAACATATTCAGTTGTTTCCCTAGCTAGGATATAATTGGTTTTAAAGGTTTCAAATAGAGAACATGGTTTTCCTCTCCCACATCAGATTCTGATAGCTTAGGTGCCAGTGTAATTTGATGTAATTTTTATTTAAGTATAAAAACTAATTAGAATAAAACATGCTTGTTGGTCAATGAGCTTATCAATCTTCTTTTCGGTTTCCCTAGTCTGGTAGTATCCCCAAAACAGAAGTTCTTGAGTGCAGTCATTTTTACTGCCTGTACCTCATGTATAGAAGGTTCTTCCTCCTTAACTCTCCTCCATGGCTTCTCTGGTTTCCTTCAAGATTCAGATAAAATTCCCCTCTTCCGTAAAAAAAAGTCTTTTCTTAGTTCTAAATCTGCATTCCCTCTGTTGATTATTTCCTATTTAACCTGTATTTAGCTTATTTGTACATAGTTCTTAGCATATTGTCCACTTTTTAGTTTGTGAGCTTTTCATGAGCAGGAACTATCTTTTCCCTTTTTTTGTAACCTTAATTCTTAGCACAGTTCCTGTAGTATAGTAGATGTTTACTAAATGTTCTGGAACACATATGGAACAATCATTTTTTCTAATTATTAGGTGGCAAATGAAAGTTGCATATGAGATTTATTATATAGAAGAGAAATAACCATTACCTAATCATGAATGAGTTTCAATCTTTTCAGAAAAAAGTTAATAATTTATTTCAGTGGAAAATATCTAATTAACCAAGGAGATTTTATGATAAAATAGAAGCCTATGTGACTGTACTCTTTCCCTCCTTCCCTTTCTCTCTTCCTCCCTCCTTCCCTGCTTCTCTCTTTCTGTCTCTTTCTCTGTCTCTCTTTCTCTCTCTCCCTCTCTTTCTCATCCTCTCTCTTTTGCTTTTTCTCCTTCCCCCTCTCTCCCTTCCTCTTTCCCTCCTCTATATGGTGGGAAAAGGAGTGGTACTATTACATGAATAGATTCTGAAAAGTACAGGTTAAAGTTGACCTCAGGCAAAATTCTACAGTGGATTGTTAAATAGTTGCTTTGTGAGCACTCAGAAAAAAAATCTGTGATAATAAAAGTTAGCATGGTGTTCTAACATCTGCTTGTGCCAAATTAAATTCATTTATCTTTTTTAAAAAAAAATAAGACTCCTAAATTGTTACATGAGATGCCAAGATGAATTTTTACTTGAGAAATACATTGGAAAAATACTATCTTTGTGGATAAGACAGTGAATGGGGCTTGATGATAATAAAAGTATGTAGATTTGCAGCAGGTTGAGCAACTACAGCCAAAGAATGTTGATGTAGATTTGATTAATGTAGAGAGAAGTCTCTAGGAGGTACACATAGTGCTGTCCTTGGTCCTGTCTTGTTTAATATTATTAATGACTTAGAGGAAGATACGGAAGGGACACTAGCTTTCTGTATTTGTGATGCAATACTGAGAAAGGAACTATTGTCATAGATGACAGACTAAATCAAACTCTTGACAGTCTATTAAATAAGACTGAGCCCAAACCAACAAGATTGAATTTAACAGACATTAATAAAAAGAATTCCATTTTGAACATTAATAACAAAAAATTTCAAAGATCAAGAAAGACTTTACTTGGCAGAAATGAAGGTGCAAAAAAAAAATCCCTAAAGGTTTTGTTGAACCACATGTTCAATATGAGACAATGATATGATGTGGTTGCTAAAGAAAGTTAAACCAAAATCTGGACCGTCTTTTCTCTCTTTTTTTGGTACTTAACACTATACCTGTCAATAAGAAGTGATTAATAAGTGTGTATTGAGTGTCTGATATAGAATATGGAAGTGGAATATATATCTGTATCTATAGATAGATAGATAGATTGATTGATTGATAGATTCACAGAGGGAAGGTACTAGCATAAAGGAGGATCCAGAAAGAATGTATACGCTAACCCTTAAGTTCGAGTCTGTCATTTAATAAGTAAGAAAAACTAGGTCCAGGGAAGTAAATGGCAGAGTTGAAGCTATCCTTTTCCAAAGTTCTTTCAATGATAGGTCAGTAAAAGTTCTGTGCAATAATTGCAGCCACCATGGCAGGACAGCAGATCATAGGACGTCCTTCTTGTGGAATTTCTGGGAAATAGAGAAGGAGAAGCATCCATCCAAATTTAACAACAGGGAGGACAAACAAGAGATTGGGGTAGAATAAAGAAGAGAATGAGAACACTGAGGAAGATTGTTTTCAGGAGAAAGATTCAGAATAATGCAAGATTTTAGGACAACAGGGGAGGAGTCATCCAGCTTCTGGGTAACTGATATAGAAGAGAACAGGACAGAGCAGCTGAAGAGTTATTGGGGAATGATCATTTCATGCTGTGGCATTGAGAGCTGACCTCAAGACAGCAACCGGGCTCAACCTCCTGGGTCTGTTGTTACCATGGACCACCTGTGTCTAGTTGGGTAACACTCAGGGGTTACTGCCATCTCCCTTGTCACTACTGCAATGCCACATTGTGGCTTGATTAAAAAAAAATGTTTGAAACTAGCTGTGACTGAGAGGAAACATCGTATTATGCTCATAAGATCAAAAGTTTAGAGATAGAAGGGACTTAAAGACCTATATCTTCATTTCACAGATGAGAAAATTGAGACCAAGGGACATTAAATGACTTGCATCAAATAGATACTAAGGATCCAAGGTAGGATTTGAACCTCTGATTCCAAAGCCAGTACCCTTTCCACTGTTCCACACTAAGCTTAGAAATCAGTATTCAGACGTGACTCTTTCCAACAATGAGATGATTGTTGTCAGTCCCAATGATGTTGTGATGAAGAGAGCCATCTACACCCAGAAAGAGAACTGTTGGATCACAACATAACATTCTCACCCTTTTATTGTTCAATTGCATTTCATTTTCTTACTCATTTTCTTTTCTCTTTGATCTGATTTTTCTTGTGTAATGAGAATTGTGTAAACATGTTTACACATATTGGATCTAACATATATTTTAACATGTATAACATGTATTGGATTGCTTGCCATCTTGAGGAGGGGTGGAGGGAAGGAGGAGAAAATATGAAACACAAGGCTATGCAGGGATCAATGATAAAAATTTGTCCATGCATATGTTTTGAAAATAAAAAGCTTTAAATAAACACAAACAAAAAAAAAAGAAACCAGTGTTCAGAAATAAGTGTAAGTAGTTGATGATGAATTGTTCAACTCTGAAAGACTTAATGATGATATGCATTAATACCCAAGTAAGTATGAACTTTAAATACATACAGACATGCATACATAAACACAGACACAAGCACTGCAAAGGCAAGAACCATATTTGGAGTTATAGATCATAAACTCTAAAAAATAAATTGCAGTTCTTATATCCAATCACCTTTAACAAAGAAATGGGGCTTCTCTGTATGTACTTCAGTTTCCTCATCTGAAAAATGAGAAGTTTGGATTAGAACCCACATTCTTAAACTTTGCTTTGTGACCCCAGATTCATATTTGAATGTGGAGGTCATAAAATTATGATTTATTATCAGTAAAGTTTGATTTACAAACTTATTTTTACATACCAGGGTCATGTAAAAGTTTTTCAGATAAAAAGGGGTTGTAAAAAGTTTAAGAAGTTCTGGCTTAGAAAATCCACAGAACCCATTATAGCTCAAAATCTAAGAGCCAATAATCTCTGGGTCCTTTTTGCTCCCAAACAACATTTACAATGTTATTTGAGGTTGAGTTTCTTAAACTTCATCAAAAATGGAATAATTGTCTACAGATGTTAAAATAAGGAATGAAAATTCACATTTGTATGTTTTCATTTTGTGGGCTTTAGTGGACTAAAAGCTAAATATAATAGTGTGTCATCTAATGGGATCTTGGGCTTCATGAATAAAGCAGAGCTTCCAAAAATGGGGAAGTGATAGGCTTGCTTTACTGTGCTTGAGTCAGATCACATCGAGATCACTGGATTTAGTTCTCAGCAGGCTATTTTATGGAGGACATTGATAAGTAGTAGAGCATAAGAAGACAGACAATAATGGTGGTGGTGAAAGGCCATATCAATAAGGAGTGGTTAAAGCCCAGAGACGAGATGTGGAGTGGGAGAGGAAGCAGTATGATAGCTATCTTTACAAATTTGGAGGTCTATTATAGGGAAGAGGGATCTATTAGATTTGTTCTGTTTGGCTCCAGAAAGCAGAAATGGATGAAAGTTGCAGAGGCAAATTTATATTCGATATTAAGAAAAACATTCTAATAATTAGAACCATCCCAAATGAATTGGGCTATATTGGGAGGTACAGCAAGGCAGCTAAGTGGTATAGATACTACGTCTGTGACCCTAGATAAGTGCCTCAGTTTCTTCATCTATAAAATAGGATTAACAATAACATCTACTTCTCAAGGTGGCTGTTAGTACAAAATAATAATATTTGTAAATCTCTTTGTAGCACTAAAAATCATAAATAAACGATATTGGTATTGTTACCATTATTTTTGTTGTTGCTATTGTTGTCATGGTTAAATCTGAGTTTTTACCTCATTGGATTTCTTTAATAAAAGAGTGAATGACCCCCTTTTGGGCATGATATAGAAGGAATTCTCATCCATTTAGAAATTGGCCTAAATGGCAACTAAGGTCCTTTCTAAAGCTTAAATTCTGTGAAAATGGGATATATACAGCCCCCAATACACTATCTTAATTTAAATTCACAATTAAATTATTCAAATTAGTCTGCTTCCTATAGTTCTTTAGTTAATATTTCATAAATGCAAGAAATAGACCAAGTCAGAAAAGACAAATTAGAAAAGCACATCTCCCATCAATAGTTAATGTGCTGTTGAAGAGGAATCCCATGAGAATCATATTTCTTCAATGGGAGTCAAAAGAAATCAGAAACAGCCCTTCCCACAAAGAACTGCCTTCAGCCCTCATGTTTCATCACCATAATGATAAGATGATCTTGAATGACTATCCCAAAGTACCTAGCTTCATTTGGCAATGGAGCTCTAATGTGGTGATTCCCAACTCAGCAACAGGGGGAGATACTGTCTCTGCTTTCCTAGAGGGGCTTCCCAAGACCTTTCCAGGGCCTGGGCTAAGTTTGTCATAGTCCAGCTGAAAGGGCCCACGGAACCAGAAAAAAAAAGTTCACATAGGAAGGCAGTATCATTTTGTTCTGCCTCCAGACAACTTCCCAGGGTGCCCTACATGCCTTTGGTACTGAGTAAAAATTATTTCACTTTGGCAGGCGATGTGCAGGCCAGAAGCTGATAAGGGAGTCTCTCGGTGCCAGGGGGACTCTGATAAGGTTGGGAAAGTTTTTCATAAAGTCAAGTTATGTCAAAGGGAGACAGTACTCCCAAGAGGCAGCCTTTGGAGGCTGCTTCTCCCCCACCTCCCTGTTACTGTCTCCATTCTACTTCAACACCCATTCTGTTTCAGGTAACCTCCTTCCACAGAAAGAGACTTTCCATTCTCTTTAGTCTCCTAGCTTCAGACACATCTCCATAGATGGGGAGCAAGAACCCTTTAGGCAAATCCAGCCCTATTTCTTGTCAATTCTATTGAGAAATACATATTACATTTTGATATGGTTACACATTACATCCTGAAAGTCAAAGAAGGGTAGTTCAAAAGCTTAAACTTTAACACAAGGTGCTAGATCATACTTAGAGCCAAGAAGGAAGATGCCAAGAAACTCTAAGACACATAGTAGGCACTTGATAAAACCTTATTGGTGGATGGGTTGACTGATTGAGACGGATTGATAATTGACATATCCCTGGTGGTCATATAGTATCTGTAGTCTTGTGGAGCCTTGAATATATTAGACTTTAGACATGAGGAAACTGAGACACGGAGAAGTGAAATGATTATAAAAGGTGCAAGTCGAAGAGCTTGAATCAGAGCTTCTGATTTTCTTTATTTACACACATAACATCTGTGCTCTGACTGAGAGATATATGACCATTAGTCATGACTGTTGACCCTGATTTAGGGACCTCTTTGGTTCTTTATGTCTAAATGATAGAATCATAGGCTTTGGAACTAGCAGGTTCATTAGAAGGCTTCTGGTCTGACTTTCATGTGTCTAAGTCCAAAGAGAAGCAACGTGATTCAATGAAAGAGAAATAGATTCAGAGTTCAGGGATATGAATTCAAATTCAGGTTGTACTCCTTATTCATTGTGAATTCTTGGGCATCTACTTTTTTATCGTGGGATTCCTCATTTGTACTATGAAACTGTTGAACTAGATGCCTTCTAAGGCACTTTTCAATTCTAAAACTATTCTCTTCTCCTCTTATGAATAAAATACTAATGTGTCTAGAGAAAGACAAAAAATTCATCTCAGGTTATAGAGGTGGTAAGTACCAGAGCTCTTTCCAGGTGTCTGGTGGATCACAGATTGACTTGGAAGAAACTTTGGAGACCATCCTGTTCAACCTTCTTATATCGTAGATGAGTAGTTTGGGGAATGACTATGGTTTCTTAAATCTGATTGCTGTAATCTAGTAATCTATATAAGTTAGGAGGAACCTTGGAGATCCATGTTCAACCCTCTCATTTTACAGATGAATAGTTTAGGGAACTACTAGAGAGAAATGAAATGATTGATGTATCCAGAGTCATTTGCTTGCTAAATGTATGAGACAGAATCTGAATCCAGGTGTTCCTGACTCTGCCTCCAGGACTCTATTCATCACTATGTTTGCCTTTTAGAATATTCTCTCTAATTCTTAGTCCCCTTCACTCTGTGTTATCTGCTTACCAATTAATTTATTTGAGTTTGCAATTTCCATGATTGCTAGATTTATATGTGTGACCCTAAGCAAGTCATTTAATCCTATTTGCCTCAGTTTTGTCATCTGTAAAATGAGCTGATGAATGATATGGCAAATCACTCCAATATCTTGGCCAAGAAGCCCCAAATGGAATCATGAAGAGTCAGACATGACTGAAATGACTGAACAGCAAAAATTTAATTTGTGTTACGTTTATGGTTATGTTCATAACTCTCATAACCCTTCTGTGAAGGAAGGGAAGGGAAATTACCCTCATTTTATCCTCATTTTACAGATTATAAAATTGAGGTTTATAGAAGTTAAATGATTTGCTCAATGGCACACCACCAGTAAGTACAGACACAATTTTTTGTCAGGTCACAGAAGCTATGGGAGAAAGTAGAAAGAATTGAAAGTCCTGGGTTGAAACTCTTCTACTTAATGCCTTCTGTGATACTGGACTACTCATTTCACTTCTGCATGCCTCAGTTTCTTCACATCTAATGTCTAATGTGTTCATGTCTCCCTTTCCAAGCCTCCACAAGACTTCAGATGCTTTAGAAAATGGACCACCTGGGATGTTCAATTATACTTTTCTCAAGTAATCTCTGCCTTAATCAATCTTGTTATATGTTTACATTTATTCTTGCTGTTGTTATATAATTAGATTGATGGGAAAAAGCTGTTTTGGGCAGTTTCTCTGACTCATTTTCATCAAATCTCAGTCCAGAATTTGACCTATATATATTCATATATATTCTATATATAATATATACCTAGTGTGTATATATATTGAGTATGATATATAGATAGATATCTAGTTTATATACTCATGACCTAAATAGGAGAGACCAATACAAAATGTGACAGAACTTTGGATATACATTCTATCATTTATTAGTTCCCTGACATTAGGGAAGATATCTGCTTTTTTGAGTCTCAGTATTTTTTATTTGTAAAGTGATAAGATTGCATTTAAAAATCTATTCAAGTTCTGAGTCTATGATCATTTGAACAACTATCTTGCTCCGCTATGCTTTGGAGACCACATTCTCCTGATTCTATTTCTGCCTCTATAGCTGTCCCTTCTCTGTCTCCCATGTCTCCTTTTCTTCTTCCTGACCCTGTGAAATGTTTGGTTTCCCCCACACACACACAGATTTTAACTTGATCCTCTTTTCTCCCAATACTCTTCAAATTCAATTTCATATACTTGCACTCTTCTGTTTCTTTTCCTATCTTGAAAATTCATGTCCTGGTCAAGAATCAGCTCATTTCCATTTCAGTCACTTTGGATCTGGGTTTTTTTTTTTTTTCTTCCAGTTTTTTGGGCTCTCTAGAGCTAAACCCAAAATACTATGATCTGTAGCTTCCACTAGGGTCTGTGCTCATTTTCTTCTTATGCTTCCCCCTCCTGTCAAAAACAAAAATGAAGAAGCAGGGAATGAAAAGATTGTTTTGTTATGAAGTGGTCTTATTTTAGGTGAGCTTTTTGTTGTTGTTGTTTTTTTAACTAACATAAAATGTATGATCTGAGATTGCTTTTAGTCATTTCAGTTATATCTTACTCTTTGTGACCCTATTTGGGGTTTTCTTGGCATGGATAATGGAATGTTTGCCACGCCCTTTTCCGGCTCATTTTTACAGTTGAGTTAATGGAGTTAAATAGGGTAAGTGACTTGCCCGGGGTCACATAGCTAGTAAATATTTAAGGTCAGATTTTAACTGGACAAGAAGACTCTTCTTGATTCTAGCCCTGGCTCTCTATTCACTATTCTACCTGAGAAGGTAAATATGCATAGCTGTTCATGGGAGGTAAAAAACATGCATATGAAAAAAGCCAACATCATGCAAATTATGTGCATTTTAACTCATTGTTTAAATTATTGCAATGACTTCTAAATAATACTTGATAAATACTAATAGTTTAATTATGTAATAAAAATAATAATTTTAGCCAACATTTCTGTAACACTTCATACACTTTGTCTCACTTCAATTTCACAATAACCCCATGAAATAGATACTTTTAAGATGAGAGAACTTTCCCCTCCATCCATCCTTACCTGTTATTACTTTATAGATTTTGAAGAGTGATATACCCTTCAGGGAGGAGGGAAGGAAACAGAAAATTTGAAACTCAAAATTTCTTTTAATTGAATGTTAAAAATTTTCTTTCTATGTAACTGGGGAAAAAAAACATTTTTTAAAAGATGAGGAAACTGAAATTCCTCACCCAGGGTTATATAACTATTAACAGAAGTGGAATTTGAAGTGAGATTATTTCTGACTGCTAACACAAAACCCTATCCACTACCTCACACTTATATCCCAATCTAATTATTGCATGCAGTCTTTTTTGATTACCTGGAGCATCTCATTCAGTCACTCAATACCTGCAATAACTTGAAGGCTAAAGTTTCTGCATCCCCAGGTGCCAAAGTCCATTAAGTCAAAAGTTCTTAACATTTTTTTCTGTCATGGACTATTTTGGCATTCTGGTGAACCCTTTGGGCTCCTTCTAAGAATATACATGCATACATACATACATACATACATATATATGTATATATATATGTTGTAAATTAAATATAGAAGAAATGAATTATATTAAAATATAATTATAAAATATTTTTAAAAGTTCACAGACTCCAGGATACTAACTCCTGATTTAAATCCAGACTCAACCTAGTTCACATTATAGTTGAGGACGGCATCGTGAATGACTCATTTGAATTATACCCAGGTTGGGAGTCTGTGAGAGCTCAGAGTTGCAGGAGAAGCATGTGAACCAATTAGAAAATAACCAATTCAAAAAAAAAGTTAAAGTTGGAGGGGGGAAGGTGGGTAGGGTTAGAAATATAGGAGTAATGTAGAGAATACTTCTGTGATAATTGATGAACTCTCAATAATAGGGTCAAATTCTAGACTATATAAAATAATTTTTAGCTTATTCCTGTCTTTTATCTTTTTTTAAAAATAGTTTGGACAGTCATATGAAAGTGCCATGACATAAGTTTAAAACAGTTGGCAAAAGGTCCCAGCTTCAGACATAGCCTCACTTTGGACCCTGGGACCTTTTATGGACCACCAAGTTTAACAATAATTTCTTTGTTTATAGTCTTTATTCCAGTCCATGATGCTTATTTTTTGATGCTCTGAATGACTAAGAAAACTTTCCCAAAGCAAGCTGTCCTATACAAAGTTAGAAAGTAGCATCCTTTTGGAAGCAAGTTACTATTGAACCCAGAGTCTACAGCCATTGCTATAGCAACCAGGGTTCTAACAGAAGTAGTCACAGTCTCTATAATGATCAAATATCACCATAGCAACAGGAACCTCCATAAAGAAAAAGAAAAAAAAATTCTCAAACTGTCAGTTTGAATAAAAGAAGCCAGTGGGGGTTGGGGGTTGGGGACAAGCTGAGTCTGAAAAGAACACGAAGATGGAGCAAGGGCCAACATGAAAAGAAATGATTGCATAGAGACTGAACAAACAACGAAAGACAGAAAGGAAACAATGAGGAAAACATAGGTTAGCGATGGAACTAGAATAGTAGGCAGACAGGATAAAAGCTGTGTCTTCACAATGAATGGGAGAAAAACATGTGAGTGAGAAGCTTTTATTTAAGCTCTGAGATAGGTAGCCTACATGAGTGACAATGCACCTTTGAGAACAGAGTACTGCATTTGGAGTCAGGGAGTATGAGCTGAAGTCCTCATTCTGCAACTAAAGACTTGAGTGATCTCAGAAAACTCCTCCTCTTTGAACTTCATTTTCCTCCTCTGGACTGTATGATCTCTAAGATTCTTTCCATCCAAAATCTACAATCCTATTGCATGACCACTAAAATAATTTTCTGAAGTGTTCATTAATGTCAATATTAATATTTAAGAAAGAATCTGTTTGATTCAATGAACATTTGGTAATCTTATTAAGAACGTATAAAGCTCAATGGTGTATACAAAATCTAAAATAAAATAGTTCTGTTTTCAAGGAGTTTACTTGGGAGGGTACATGGGGAGGAGGGAGGAAGAATATGACACATACAATTAAATAAATCTAAAATCATTGAAAGATGGAGAAAGAGACTAAGACACACAGATACAGGAATAGACATAGTGCAAACAAGATAATAACTTGAATGATGTGTTAATCGCTTGTAGGTAATACTCTACTTTGCCTCTACCATCAGTCTGGTTCCAACTTTTTGGAACAAGATGGTGCTCCTAGGGTAAGCTCATCACTTCTCAACTCACCTTTATGGTGCTAATTCAAGTTTTGATTTAAATATCTCTCTTCTGGGAAGAGATTGATTTTTCTCCCTTCTGATTGGAGGGCTAAAGGGCAGAATACAAAACTTCTTCCAATGCTTTCCTTTATAGAGGACAGAAATTTGACTCAGCTCACTCTACTTTTGCATCTACAGGTTTCAAAAGCAGATTCCTGCTTCATGTCCCACTTTCCTGCCTTTTTGGCTATTGTTTCCTCCTTTAGATTATAAACTCATTGAATCAGTTGATTCCTCTTTTAGATTGTAAGTTAACTGAGGGCAGGAACTGTCTTTCTTTTTATTGATCGTGTCCCCAGCATTTAGCCTGGAACATTGTGGACATTTAATATTTTTCTTGAGATTGGATTGTAAAAGTTAGCACATTAGCTATTGAAGGAAGCTTAGGATACCAAAGTGAGCGGGGAGAGCAGAACCAGTTATTTGAAGTCACAGAGGCAAGAGATGAAATGTCATGTTCAGGATTTGACCAACTAGTCCCTTCAAGTGCATCAGACTATACAGGAAAGATAGTGATAGGATATTAGACTGGAAAATGCAGTGAGAGACTGCTTGTGACATTTAAAGTGATAGTATAAATGCTGTAAGAGCCAGGAAGCCCAATATTCCAGGGTACCTTTGGGAAATGATTATCTTGACTAGATTTCATAATATCTATTCTCCAAGTGATCATTGTGTAAGGGCCTTAGATGAATCATTGTGTGAGGGCCTTAGATGAGAGCAACTCACCATTTTTGATTCATTCCAAATGTACATTTTGTTCATTAGAGCCATGGGTATGAAAAAGGCATGATATACTTTTAAATTTAATCTTTATTATTAAAAATGTCTGCATCACTCTCTTAAATCTAGACAAAAACAAAATTAAAACTAAAATGAACAAAAAACTCTCAATAAACCAAGACTGATTTCTATATATTTTTTTACTTTTTATTTTCCCCAGTTACATGTAAAAAACATTTTTGTTGTTATATGTGTATGTTTTTGGTTTTTTGCCAAGCACTGATTTCTGGTAGTTTCTGGTTTCTGAGGTATAAATGCTCTCTGATAATTTAACAATCATTCATGAACTCTGAGCTGGCTTCAGCACACCCCTGGATTGTGTGGACTGTTTTTTAATCTAGGAAAGAGTATTAAGATAATGATTCTGGCACCATTAAAAAGTAAATGACACTGTCTATGGAATTGATCACTGCCACAGAATAATATTTTTCCAGGCTCTGGAAATAGCTGAGGCGAAAGATGTGACAAACAGATTGATTTTCAGAAAGAAGATCCAGCTATATCTAGGAGAAACTATTTAACAACAGCAATCATAAGAACTTATATTCCCAAAGGGACTTACATTTTAAAATCATTTTCCTTATAGTAACCCTACATAATACCCCATTAGAATATCATTCCTGTCTTATTTAGAGAAATAAACAAGATTTTTAAAATGGGGAGAAGAAGGGGAAGAATGAGGAATTCTGAGGAAGAGAAGAAGATTCAGAGACAGAGAAGGAAGTCACCCAACTCTCTAAGATTATGAGTTACTGGGCAAGTAATGATCTGCATTTGAAAAGGGCCTTTCCCATTAGAGAATGTTCACATCTATGAAATCACAAGTTTGGATTCAGCTTCACCTTGGACCAAACTATTTATTTGTTTGGATCACTTTAATAATAATATGCCATTTTAAGGTTTGCAAAACACTTTACAAATGTTTTCTCATTTTAGATTAAAAAAAATACAAGTGCTACTATTATTTTAATTTTGCAGGTGAGGAAATTGAGGGAGATTATAGTTAAGTAATTTGCATGGGTCGTGCAAAATCTTGTGCTCTATCCATTGCACTATGTAACTATCAATAATTGCGCATTATGTAGACTTAGTAATAATTGTTAGCATCAATTATAAGGCAGCAAGATGGCACAGAGATAGAGTGCCCGACTTGGAGTCGGGAAGTCTTGAGCTCAAACCCTACCTCAGACACTGACCCAGGGCAAATCATTTAATCCTGTTTTCCTCTGTTTCTTCATCTGTAAAATGAGCTGGAGAAGAAAAGAGCAAATGATTCCAGTATCTTTGTCAAAGCTGTTTAAAAGAGAAGGATATGACTGACACAAATGAACAGCACAACAAAGCGTTTATTTAGTGTTTTAAAGTTTGCCAAGTGCTTTGCAAATACTAACAAGCTGAAGGAATAAGATGCTTGAAAGAAGATTCAGCAGTATTACCAACTGGACCATCGTCTCCTAGCCACCTTTAATAATTTGTATAAATGAGACCAATCAAAGGCTCCAAACTCCAAGTTCCCTAGAAAAAGCCTGAGGGACAGCAAGCCACTTGTTTCCAGACTTCTGTCACTATTTGTCCTTAACTTTCTAGACCAATATGAGTTTTTAGAATAGGAAAGATAACTTTAATGAAGATTTGTAGGCCTTACATTCCAATTTTTGACTCAGAAAAATATGTCGATAGTACATACAAGTCACTAGACGAATTGTTTGTTGCCTTATAAGGTTTTATCTAGAATATAACCAAGATTGTTGTACTTATTAGCTGATTACTCATTAAAAATAAGACGTGTCTTCTTTGTCTACTATCAACACTTGCCTATTTAAAAAATATTCTAAATTTAGTAGTCATAAAAAATCCAAATAAGTAAAATAAAAGATTACACATAACATTATAAGTTCCAAGTTACATATAATTTGGTCTTAAAAATATAGAATAATGAAATAAAAACACAAATATCCTGTTTGCTTCTATGTCTTTCTCTGATCTTTTTGACTGTCTTTTGCCAGATATATGGGAAAGCATAGGTATAAGTCAAATAATATAGATAGACATGGCTTGTGAACCATAATCTTGCCAGGAATAGTCACATTCCTGAGACTACAGATCACCAAAGTCTGAAAGTACATTTTCAGATTTTGGTTCTAGTATTATGAATATATTTACATAACCCTGGTGATACATTGTCCTAATATAGTGCTTTTATCACTAATTCAGTAAATCTTTATTAGATTTCTACCATGTGACAAGTTCTGTGCTAAATAGTGCTCAAGTTACCAAAAAAAAAAATTAAAAGATAATCCTTGTTCTCATGGAGCTAACTGTCATCACTGTACAAACACATCACATTTCTTTGTATATCTATTTTCTTCATAATTGTCATTTTAGACTGTTTTCTTGGTCTTGTCCCATGATTTCATGAGATTAGGGAACTCGTGGTAAGGAAATCTCTTTTGCCAGTGGAGACCAGAAATTGTTTTGAAGCTTATGATACCTGGAGCCAAAAATCAAGTGATTTGTCCAGCATAATACAAGCTTCTCACTATATCAGTAAGAATCCTAGAGCTCAGTTTTCCCAGAATCCCCCAGATCATTCGTTATCCATTACTTTACACAGCCTCTCTACTATCATTTCATATGTCAGTAATAATCCCATTATCTTCCACTGTCACAATTTGTCTAGCCATTTCCTAATTATTGTCCACATAGGTTATTTCCAGTTGTTTTTTGCTATTAAAAATAAAATTGCTATCAGTATTTCTGTACAAATGGATCTTTTCTCCCCCTTTTAATAAATTCTTTTATAATATAGTATATATGTTTATATATTCATACATAGAGATCTATATCTCTAAATGTATGTGTAGATGTTTCTATCTATATTGCTCTACCTATAAATCATCTATAGTACTTTCAAAGGAATCATTAAGCTGAAGGAAATGATTTTATGGCACCCGTATATAGTTCATGCCTTAGTTCCTCATCTGTAAAATGACCTAGAGAAGGTAATAGTAAACCATTCCATTATCTTTGCCAAGAAAACCCTAAATGGAGTTACAAAGACTCAGACAATATTTGTGTACATTTCTCATTTTAGCTATTGCTCTCTTGCAATTCCAAGTTACTTTCATCTTTATCTCTGCCCGTGTATTCTCATCTCCCCTCCCAGTTCTCCTTTTTCCATACTGTACACAGAGAGAAAAAAGATAAAATTAAATGAACCAACTGAATAAAGAATCCAAACTAAGTGCATTCTGGCAACTTAAGAGATGAATCAGAATTGGCAAAGCAAACAAGAATCCACAAGCAGAGCCAAGCCACCATGAACCCTTTTAAGTGATATCCAGTTCTAGAAGAGTTG
This sequence comes from Sminthopsis crassicaudata, assembly GCF_048593235.1. NCBI lineage: Eukaryota > Metazoa > Chordata > Mammalia > Dasyuromorphia > Dasyuridae > Sminthopsis > Sminthopsis crassicaudata. The sequence goes on from NC_133619.1 coordinate 48,822,238, forward strand.
TGTTCTATTCCACAGAGCTGGTTGTTTTCAAGTTTTTGAATTTGTATCATGTGTAAACAGAGCCCCCTAGTGGATCTTTTTTTCCAGGAGAATTATTATTATTATTTTAATTAGAGTTTTTAGACATCAGAATCAACAATCACTCACCCAGACTTTTATCCTCTTTGAAACTATATTTTATTATTTCTTAGAGGACACAGAATTTTTAATTTAAAAGTATTTTATCATAAATATCAAATAAACACAAAATATGGAATAAAATCTTAACTATTTTTAAAAAATATTTATCCAAATGGAATTAAACAAATCAACAAATTATTTGCTCGTTGTTTTTTAGAATTCTACTTTTGTTGTTGTTTTCTTTTTAAAAAAGTATTTACATATTAATAGAATCATGGATCAAGAGGTAGAGGGTATGTAGTTTAAATATCTATAGTTGAAATATGTAGTTTTAATATTTAAAAACCTCAGTACTATCAAAGTCAAGCAATTTGCCTAATGTTACACAGAATTCTGCGGATTCTTTTTACATCATTCCATACAGATCTTTGCTTTTTTTTGCCATCATATTCCATGATACTAATATGCAAATGCAGTGAGGTAGAGAACAGTGGCTAGAGAATTGGGCCAGGAAGGAGCAAGACTTGAATTCAAATTCAGTCTCAGACTCTTCCTGGCTGTATGAGTTCTCTCTCTGTCAAGTCATTTAACTTAGTTTGCCTCAGTTTCCTCAGCTGTAAAAAACATCTGCCTCATAGGCTTGTTGTGAAGATCAAATGAAATACTTTTTGTAAACCTTTTAGGACAGTTCCTGACACATAATTAGCAAACACCAAATTAATATATGTTTCCTTCTTCCTTCTTTCTTTCTTTCCTTCCTTAAAAGGCAGTGTACTATAGTGACTAAAGAATTCACTTTGGGACCAAGATATCCTGAGTTCATGTGTCTCTGACACACACTGTTTGGTTGACCTGGGCAAATTACTTAACCCATCAGTTCCCATAACAATTCTTTGGGATAATAAATTTCAGGGAAAGACAGCCTGCTTTGGTAGAGAGAATTTCCTAATCCAATAGTTTCCTATACCAATGAATTTATAAGCCTGGATCTTATCATTAATAATCCAAATTTAGTCAATAAAACTATTTTTATTGCACATAAAATTTGTTTTTATTTTGGATTTTTTTTTTACTTAATTGGACAGGGCTACCTAAATGAAACATTTTTGCAAAAAGAACTTCACATCATGTAGGATGTAGCTTCTATCTATTCTAATTGATTCCAGCATCCATCATGTGTTTGCTAATTAGCACAGATTTTACAGTTCATATTACATACTCTCTAAACCTCTATTCACCCATAAGATTAAAGTGGAGAAAGTATTCTCCTATCTAGATTTATTACAAATTGGTTAGAAATTAATATTAATTGATAGAACAAATTTAGTCCATCCCAATGTCTATCTTAGCATTAAATAATATGCCTTTTATCTAGACTCATTAACTATATTTTTGGTAGTACAGTATTTTTGGATGAATCACTGAAAATAAAGTCAGGAAGACTTGAATTCAAATCTAACTTTAGACATGCACTAGCTGAATGACCCTGGATATGTCATTTACCTATGACCTCCTCAGTTTTCTCACCATAAAATAAGGAAAATAATGGCACCCATAACCCAAGATTGTTGTGAAGTTTAAATGAGATAATAGCTATAAAATATTTCACAAGCCTTAAAATACTATATAAGTCCTATTATGAGTGTCATAATCATTTGTGTTATGTATGAAGCATAATTTTAAGCAATGGAAATGTGCAAAGATGGGGGGAAATACCCTGCCCTTGTATAAATTGCAATATATTAGACTGACTATCAAACTGAAGGAATATCGAACCATTTGTGAAACCTGGACAATCTACCAGCACTGTGCCAGGAAATTGAATCCCTTCCATTTGAATTGTCTTAGGAAGTTTCTGAAGATCACCTGGTGCTATAAGATACTAGACACTGAGGTCTTTTCTCAAACTAAACTGCCAAGCATTCAAACTCTACTGCAGAGAATGCAACCCTGATGGTTTCAGCCCTCTTGTAAGAATGCCAAATGGACACTTGCCAAAAAGACTATTTTATAGAGAACTCACACAGAGCAAACGTTTATGTGGTGGTCAGAAAAAGCAATATAGGAACACCCTCAAGGTCTCTCTTAAGAATTTTGGAATTGGTTGTGTAATATGGGAGACCCTGGCACAGAACCATCCGGCATAGAATGCTCTCCTCAGAAAAGTTACTGTACTGTTTGGTGAGCAAAGCAGAGTTAAAGTAGCTCAAAAGATAAGTGAAATGGTCAGATTTACAGAATCCACCCTACATGTTCATCTGGACTATTATATTTGTGCCTGACTTGTGGTTGAGCATTCTGAGCTTGTGTTGCACTCATTAACCACAGTTGGACACACTGTAACTTGACTCGAACATAATGGTATTGTTTTGGTCCTCTTTGAGAATGAAAGGCAATAACCAGTCTAAAATGGGGAATCACACACACACAGAGTAGTAATTACTCTTACTTCACTCTTCCACAGGGAAGCTGGATATATCATCCTTTAGGGTTATAGGGATACCACTGGGGATTTTGGAGCATCTTTCTCCAATGTAAATGACTTGAGCCTTCATTCTAACACTGTGTACCCTCACTGTTACCTGTGAGCAATTAGAGTTCCATTTAATCACTAACATAAATTATATTTGATAAAGGGATATTTACTTCAAAGATATAGCAAGAACTGGAGTACAAACATCCCCTGCTCAACAACTTTTTTCCTGATACTCCCTGATCTCTGGAGAGAATGGGCTCAAATTTACATCACATTGATCCTACTAAAATAACATACACATGAGACATTGCTACTGGATGAACCCTTGTCTCACTGACCACTAGAATGAACCTGAAAAGCTGGAATGCCAGAGCAGGCAGGCAGTGTTAATAGTAGCCCTTGATTCTAAGTTAGTATCTTAAGGGAAATAATGTAAAATAAAATTAGACAGTTATATTGGAGCTAGATTATGGAGGACTTTAAATACAAAACTAAGAAAAGCTGGGATCTCAACTGGGAAAATGCCAGGGCAGACAATGTTAGTAGTAGCCCTTAATTATGAGTTAGTATCTGAAGGGAAATAATATAAAATAAACTTAGAAAGATATATTGGAGCCAGATTATGGAGGGCTTTTTAATATTAAACAAATACAAATATAAAAATACATATATGTATATATATTTGTCCTACAGGTAAAGTTTCAGGAGAAATATGAATGGTTATCAGATTATTTTGACAACTACGTGAAAATGGATTGGTGAAGGGAAAGAATGGAAACATTATTGGAGACACTATTACATTAGTCCAGGTGAGAGAAGCTAAAACTTTGATCAATATTAAGACTATGTAAGCAGAGAGGGCAGATTTTTCTCCAACAAAAAATATTCTAGAAGTAGAATGGATAGCACTGAGAATTGATTGGATGTGGTATAGGAGAGGTCAAAAGACAAGATAACTGGGAGATTTTTAAGATTAAGAGAGTTAAAAGTTGATGATGTTAATTATAGACATTTGGGAAGGTGGGACAGGTTTAGGGAAGATTAAATTGAATGTAAGGTACTTGTGTGTTATACAGCTTAAGATACTGAATTGGAGTTCTCAAAGAGATTGAGTGCCGATTTGCATAGAGGTGATAATTGAAGCCTTGGGAGTGAATGAGATTGTTGAAGTAAATGATAAAGATGGAAAAGAAGAGAGCCTTAGGGAACACTCATAGTTATGGAGTAAAAGTAGGATAAAGATACTCAACCAGCAAATTAGACCTACAAAGATTGGTCACCTAGGGAGCAGAACCGGGAGATGGTAGTGTCATGGATATAAAGAAAATTTGCATATGTAGCATGATGTCCTGGTGAATAAAGTCCTGGACTTGGCTCAGGATAACAGAAGTTCACACACTAACTCTGTGACTGTCAGCAAACTATATCACTTCTCCCAACCTCAGTTTCTTCATCTGTAAATAATAACAATAACAATAATGGTAACAACAATGATAATTACACCTTCTCTGAGGGGCTGTTAAAGATAATACACAGCATCTTTAAGGCATCATGTAAATGTTAGCTGTTGTTATTGATTTTAAATGTTGAAGAACTATTTAGACAGATGAGATCTGAGAAACTGGATTTGACTTGAAAGTATTATTTGTCATCTTGGAGGGATCAGTTTCAATAGAGTGCCGGGGTCAGAAGCCAGACTTCGAGAGGTCTAAAAGTAAAATGGTGATAAAGAAGTGAAGGCAACAAGTCTATTTTCTAAGTGTTCTTTTAGTGACGGAGTGACAATGTGATAAAGCAGAAAGAGCACTGACTACATTAAAATGCTTCTCTGATACTAGCTTTGAAAACTTGTCACTAAAATTTTTTTGGACCCTGTTTCCTCATCTGTGAAGTGAAGGGGTTGGAGTACATGGTCCCTGAAAAGTTTTCTTACTCTAGGTCTATGATCCAGTCAATGGTAAGTTGAGGAAATGTAGCAGGATTGAAGGAAGATTGCATAGGAAAGGAGATAGCTCAGAGTGTTGATAATAAAGGAAAGAGCCAGTATAGAAGTAAGACTAGTAATAAGGAAGGACAATGATGATGGATGAATTGGTATGCTGATGGAGACTAGAGTGGATGCAATCTGGAATGCATGTGAAGGGGTTCTCTTTACTAAGGAAGAAGATCACGTTTTTCTTCTGAGAATACGGAAGAAGAAGGCTATGGTAAGAGTAGAGAGGAACTTTTAAGTATGAATATTGGAATATGAAGGCATACCTCCAGTTATTGACAGCCAAATAGCTTGAGCACTGGACCTAAAGTTAGGAAGATTTGAATTCAAATGTGGCCTCAGGAATTTTTAGCCATGTGACTCTACACCAATTTGTGATTTAAATTCTATTTACCACAGTTTTCTTTTTCTTTCTTTCTTTCTTTCTTCTTTTAATGGCCAAAGTAATTGGGATTAAGTGACTTGCCCAGGGTCACAAAGCTAAGTAAGTATTAAGTATCTGAGGCCAGATTTAAAATTAGGTCCTCCAGTGTTCTATCTACTGTACCATCTTGTGGCCCCTGTCTCAGTTTGCTCAATTGTGAAATAGGATTGCAATCCTCAGGGTTGTTGTAAGGATCAAGTGAAGTAATATTTGTAAACTTATCTGCTTCATTTTTCAGTAATTGCACATGAAGTCATCTAATGTAAAGAGCCACAGATAGTGGGAAACTCTGGGCAAGGTATAATACCCTTTAGTCCAGTAAAAGTAACCTTGCTGATAAGTCTGGTTTGGCTCCCCATCCCCCTGAGGGGCATCTCAGCTTTCCTGAGAAATCAGGGGGTGTAACAACCTGTATTGTAATTAAAGAGATATACTAAAGTGGCAAGGAAACATCGGCACACAATAGCAAGTTGTTTATATGGTCCTGCCTGTGCAGTGTCCTATAGTTAATGCAGCGCAGTGAGATATAGTTATGTAAGTGTATTAGGGTATATTAGACTGAGAAAATTTTGAATAAATAGACTCCTATCTGACCATCTTCATGAGTCCCACCCCTTCACTCCTTACCCATGATCAGGATTCGGGGTGGTACCGAAATCCTTTAGTGAGCAGGTCCAGACAATCTACTATATAAATAGGAGAATAGAATCAAGAAAGAAGGGAAGGTTTGGGCAAGGTGATAAGGAATCATATTAAATTGAATTATCCTGGATTTATTTATTTATTTCCTGTCCTACCACCATTCCCACATCTTTTTGTATCACATGTTTAATGTGAAAGGAAATTATGTAAAATGTTCATGGTATAAAGGCCTTCTTCAATGAAAACATCTGAAAATCAGCTTAAATGCTGTTAAGAAAAATAGATAGGAATGAAATTACTCTTCAGATTCATAAAAGCCTGATTTGAGACAAAAACCCATCATATTCAAACCATTTTGTTTTCTCAAAAACAAGTTCAAAGAAAAAAAATGATTGACATGAGATTTTCTTATTCCAGATTAATACTTTGCTAAATATACTTTGCTTGGAATTCTTAAAATCAGAAGTTTTCAGTCAAGTTTCAAAAAGCTTCTTGAAGACAAAGATCAGCCTCTTAAAGACAAGGGTCTTTATTTCTCAAGTTTTATTTCCCTCATTCTTCCTTCATTAGTGTAATGAAGTCAATAGATAGCTTTAAAATGCAAATTGGTTAAATGAATGTACAAATGCATTAGTTAATAAAGAACAAATTACTCAGAACATATTAGCCATAACCTAGTAGAAGGGTTTCAGGACATTATTATCTTAGGACTTTTAATTTTCTGAATTTCACTCTCTTAAAATGAACAAACATCCATAATAAAATGGAAAGATTAAATCATCTCAGGATTTACACATGCACAGATATGTTACTGTTTTCATAGTTTTGATCTATGAAATGAAACAAAATGTTCTACATTTTTATTTCCTGTCCTAGATATATTTAAATCTCCCACCTCCAAATCTATTAATGTTTGTAAGGCTTTGTGTTCCAAATTTTCCTTCCTATCTTCCTTACATTTCCCTCTCCCAAGACAGTAAATAATTCATTAAATATAAGCAATATTTTAAAACATTTACATATTTGTCATGTTGTGCAAGAAAAATTAGATCAAAATGAAAAAAAAATCATGAGAAAGAAAACAAATAAAAGATGAAAATATCATGCTTCAATCCATATTTAGTCTCCATAGTTTTCTCTCTGGATGTGGTGACATTTTCCATCCCAAGTCCATTGGAATTGCTTTGAATCACCTCATTGTTGAAAACACCCAAGTCCATCACAGTTGATCATCACATAATCTTGTTGGTGCTGGGTGTAATGTTCTCTTGGTTCTACTCATTTTACTTAGCTTCAGTTCAGAAGCTTTTCTGAAGTCAACCTGCTCATCTACACCAAACAATCACTTATTAAGCACTTACTTTTTGCCAGGCACCTTGATAAGTGAGAAAAAAAAAAACAGTTTCTGGCTTCAAGGACTTGTATCACGGAAGTCAACCTAGAAAAGGATGCTTAGAAGAATTGCCACATGGAGGGAGAAAAGGTATCCATGGTAGACCAAGCCAAGAGAAGACTGTACTACTGGGTTAATAATTATGTACACTATAAAACTTACCCAAACATCAAACTTCAAAAGAATGTGTTAAGGATGAAATATTATTTGATATTAGAATCAATAAAGACCACTATGGTTTATGAAGTAAATGACTGACAGAACTGTGCTTCTGAAAAAAAGTCACTTTTTTAGTTGTATAAAGAGTGGATTTAAAAGGGAACAACATGGCAGCATGGTGCCCAAATGAGGAGACTATTGCAATAGCCTCAGTAAGAGATGATCAGCGCCTAAAATGGGTACTGGTAGCATTATGAATAGAAAGGGGAGAAATTCTGAGTTAGAACAAATGCAATTTAGCAATTGACTTAATAGGTGTGGTGAGGGAAAAGGAGAAGTTGTACCTAATTCTGAGGCAGGGAAGAACCCTGGGGCATTAAAAGGCTATGGGGAAATAAGAAAGAGGAATGGGGTAAGGGAAAATAAGATCATGATAGCTACAATATACATATTAATGCTGCCCCTCCAGCATGACTCATTCTTTCTTAGACAAAAGGAAAAGGAGAAAGAGAAAGCAGTTACTCATCATTACCCTCCAAAGGCTCCTGACAACCAGGAGATTCCCTTTGGATTCAGTTCACAGGTCCCTGGGCAAAGGCCATGGACCTCCAGGGGGTTTCAGACTGCGCTTTGGAGACCATAATGCTAAGGAACTGTAGTGCTGAGTTTATCATAATTTGTTCTTGTTGCTTTGGCATCCATTGTAATCTAATTCAGGAGGGCAGTGGTCCATGATAAGGACTCTAAGAAGGGACCTTCTCAAATTCAATAATAGTTAAGGAAGAGCAACCAGACACTTCCTCTCCCTAATTATGACCACATCAGCGCTGGTGTTTCTGATATGTCAGTCAGAATATTTGCTAGCAGAGGCAGTAATCAACTGTGGGCAGAAGGCCTGCCAATGGCAGAGAAAATTACACCAGTTAGTCAGAAAATAAGCATTTACTCAATCTTCCCTCTGTGTGAGGCACCATGCTAAGTGTTGGGGATACAAAGAAAGGCAAAATGTCAAAGACTCTGCTCTACACTGGGCAGTTAGTATCCTCATTACACTTGGGGGAGTATTTTTCTGGAGGCAGGGACAGAGCAGGCCAGATGGATAATAGTCCATATTGGCTCTCAGAATCAGAAATACAGCATCTCAGAGCTGGAAGAAACTTCAGTCCAATTTGTTTCAGGTAAGAGTGTTCTATACAATATACTCAACAAGTGACCTTTTGCAGCCAGAGTTTAACCTAGAGTCTGTGAACTAGTTTTTAAAAAATCTCTTTTGATAGCTAAAATCCATTATGATTTCTTTTCTTTGCAGACTTTAAAAACATCATTCTGAAAAGGGGTACAGTCTGCCAAAGGGGGCATGACACAAAAAGACTAAGAATCCCTGCTCTATAACATGTCTGATGTGACTAATTTTTTGTTATGTTAGAAAGAGAGGATTCTTTTCATACTTGCATTAGACTAGAGGGATACTTAAGACCAACTCTGAAATTCTGGATTCTATGAAATAAGGTTATCCAGACTTTGCTTCAAGTTCAAGTCAAGATATTGCCCTCATGATGCCATTGGTCTTCTTTGAGAATGAAGTATGAACATCAGCAACATAAAGATGAGTATAAGGATGTCCACTGCCTTCTAATCCACCCAATTCCTCTTTGGTTTTTCCATAGATCAAGCAGAAATTTGCTTCACTTCAACTTCCACTCAGTGCTGCTAGTTGTGCCCTCTCAAGCCAAATGGAACAAATTTATTCTCAACTCCATGGGATAACTTCTCAAATATTAGAAAACAGCTATCGTATCCCCATTTTGTATTGAAGGTAAACATCCTCAAATCTTTCAGCTGGTCCTCGTGACAGGAATTTCAAGTCTTCTGGTTGCCCTCCTCTGGAGACTTTCCAATTTATTCACTTCCTTCCTAGTATGTGGTTTCCGGAACCAAGCACAAGACTTCAAATGTGGTCTCATCAGGAACAGAGTGCAGCAGGGTTATCACCTTCCTGGTTTTGTACATTATGTATGTAATGAAGTTACTCTTTGGTAAAAGAGAGAGGGAGACAGAGACAGAGATAGACAAAGAGAGAAAGAGAAACAAAGACAGAGAAACAGAGTCAGAGGGAGGAAAAAGAAATAAGACAAGTGCAGCGTGACTAATTCTTGACAAAAATACAGGGATACCTTGAAGATATTGCAGTTTAATTTCAGAGCACTACAATAAAGAAACTATCACAATAAAATGAGTCACAGAAATTTTTTTTTATTTTCTCAATGCATAAAAAGTTATGTTTAAATGTTCAATATTATTGTGTCTAAAAATGAATATAACTTAAAACACTTTATTACCAAAAAAAAAAAAAAAAAAAAAAAATAAGAAGTGCTAGCCATCACCTGAGTCTTCAGAGAGTTGTAATCTTTTTGGTGATGAAGGGTCTTGCCTCAGTGTTGATGGCTGCTGACTGATCAGAGTGGTGGGTGGGCTGGGGAAGGTTGGGGTGGCTGCATCAATTTTAAAAAATAAGATAATAGTGAAGTTTGTCCTATCAATTGACTCTTCTTTTTTACTTGAACTTTTAAAGGCCATTGTAGGGCTATTAATTGGCCTAATTTCAATATTGTTGTGTCCAAGGGAATAGGATAGCCTGAGGAGAGGAAGAGAGATAAGGAACAGCTGATCAGTGGAGCATTTAAAACATATAATATATTTATTGATTGCTTGACATCTTATATGGGCATGGTTAATGGTACTCCAAAACAATTACAATAGTAATAGCAAAGATCACTGACCATAGATCATCACAGCAGATATGAAATAATCAAAAGTTTGAAATATTGTGATACTGTAATGCTGGAGAAACTGAGGCAAGATACAGATTAGAGAGTTTTTAATATTTTATCTATTGGAGAGCTTAATTAATTAACTGGATCGAACTCTTGTCTCTAAGTATCCAGTATCGAATGTGAGATTCCAGAGATTCTTTATAGGACTTTAGTGATAAGAGAGAACAAAGGCAGAAGGGGGGGAGGCAGAGTGAGCACTAGACATTCTGATAATTTAGGAAGGTCTGAAGCCATGATATTTAAAATAGAAGCTCTTCCCCTTATCTGGGATTTATAACCTTAGAGTAGCCAGCCCTAAATTATATCAGTCCTAATGGTCTGGGGGTGGGGGGTTGCAACCAGAGGAACCAAGGCAGAACAATTCAGGGAAATTGAGGTAGAACAATTAGGGAAATTGAATTAAAACAATCAAAGGAAACTATGGCATAATAATACTTACTAAAATGTAAGTATTTTGCAGAGAAAATGTGAGTACATGTTATTGAAGGAAAATGTTGCTAATGGAGTTTCTCAAAGCAGAGTTGCCACAAACCTTTAATTTGAAAAAAAAAAAAAAATCTTTGAAGCACAATAAAGTAAAATGCAATAAAATGAGATATTCCTGTTTATTATCTCTTTGTGATCTTTATTTCTTTTAATTTACTATTTCTGGATTTTAGTTCCTCAACCAAAAAGATGAAGGGATTATATTGATTAAAAAATAGGATTATATGAAAGGATTATATTGAATGCCTTCTATAGTTCTTTCCAGGTCTATTTCTTTTGACACTATGAAAAGAATATTTGTTTAAAGAATAAGAGAAAGAAAAACAGAAGCAATATTGTGGTTTGAATATACTACAGTAGACCACCTATCCAGAGGGAATAAAAGAATGATGACAGGAAACAGATCAGAAAACATCAAAGGAAATATGATTTGGTAATATTAGGAGACTTCAATTATTTTGATATGTAGAGCTCTATTTCTGCTAAAAGCATAGAAACTGATAAATGTTTGATTTGCCTTAATAATGTTTTTGTTTAAAGGGTATAAGTGGTGAGGAAAGTATTATTCTTCCTAGTTAGTTGCAATAAACAAGAACATGGTGGCTATTGAATTAGAAATACTTGTAGAAATCTTGAAAGGTAGCCCATGTTTCATCTTATTTGTTATAAGAGATGAATAAGGAAAAATCATTCATTATTTCATGTATACTGTATAGAATAAACATTTCAAGTGTTGAGAGGCAGATTAAGATGTTGAAACAAATTAAAACTGAATGGCTTCAAAAATGAAAATCCCATAAGAGAAACACAATTTGTTCTATTGATTGTGGAGGTGGGAGGGATTGTTTCAAGAGACCAGTGTTGACGGAGCAATAAAGATGAATTTAGATTTTAAAAGAACATGTATAGAAAATGGAAAAAAGACATGGAATTGAAGATGGATGACAAATATCGACAGGATCCTGTAAGTATAATATTAGGAGGGCCAAAATTCAGAATTATCTGAGATTGATGATAAATTCTAAGAACACTGAAGTATGATATTGTTATGGGTGATGCTGTTCTTTTAAGCTCAGTGGTAGGTAAGATGATCAAAGAAAGGATAAGACCTATGAGTAGAAGAGTCAATGATAACGAACAATGAAAAATGGATACGACTAGTCAGCTCTTATTTTTGTTCCTGTTTTCTATACAAAGAATAAAAATTTCAGATTGGGAAATGTAGAACTAATGCTGTGAAAAGGGAATTGAAAACCATATGGAATGAAATGACAATAACACATATATGGCATTTTAAGATCAGCAAATATTTTACATGCCTATATTATCTCATTTTATCCATGTAATTACCTTGTGATGTAGAGGCTATTATATCATTTTTATAGACAAAGTAATTTGTGGCTTGTCCAGGATCAAATAAAAATTCAAGTTAGGATTCAGCTCAGCTCTTCCTGACTCCCTAACACTCTACCCAGTGTGTCACCAATCTGCTCTCAATGAGTTCGGGTCATCATGCTTGTGTATACTACATCCCAAGTTACTAGCAGAATTAGAAAATGTGATGGCCCAGTCAGTGATTTCTGAATAATCTTGGAGAACAAGATAAACATCATAGAAAAAAAATATCTCAGTTTTTTTTTTTTAAATTGGATTGGAAATTCAATATCTATGAAAAATGTGGCACTATGGTTCAAAAAGCTACGATTTGTGTGAATTATTCGACTAGCTCTGTTTGTTCCTAAAGGGCAAAACTAGGATCAATATGGAAATTACAAAGAGCATAGTTTAGGTTCTATTGTCAAAGAAAACCTTTCACCAGTGAAAATTGCCTTAAAGTGGAATGCCCACCTAGCAAGAGATGGTTGACTTCAAATGTGTAAATTTATGATAGTCAGGATTCCTTCATATATCTAAGATGGTTGCTGAAGTTTCTTTCATGTCTCAAATTCTGTGATTCTTCTCGTTAAATCTGGGGTTCTACTGGGATTTTTTTTGCCAGGCAATCAAGATTAAATAACTAGCCCAGGGTCACACAAACAAGTAAATGTCAAATATCTGAGACTAAATTTGAACTCAGGAGCATCTTGATTCCAGGACGCATGTTCAATCCACTGTACCACTTAGCTGGGATTTTGATGTCTTGTAAGGGTTCAGTTTTGTCAAACTTTGTCTGTTGATGGCAATTTCCCTTTTCCCTCTCCTCAATACTTGTCTTATCCCTTGTGTCCCAATTACCCCTGGTGACAGTGAACGGAACCTGGCATGGAGACCTGATGCAGCCTATTTAAAAAGCTGCTTAAAATGACTTTTGATCTCCTGACTGGTTCTGTATTACTTAAAGTAAATGGGAAGCCAGTAGCCAATTAAGAAATCAATTACAATTGAATAAAATAAATATTTCAAGTATAATTTGTTTTACTGTTGGCTTCTAAGCATAATATAATGAAAGTTCCATTAAAAAAAAGTTATGATCATCTCCCTTTTTATAAAAAAAAATCTACTCAAATAACACAGTGACATATTTTATAAATAGATACGATAAGACAAATTTACTTGTACTTGAAAATTTCACAGTTGTCAATGTATATCCTCAAGTTATTTCAGTTTTTCTTTTTTTTTAATTTTATTTTATTCAGAACTAAAACAATCATTTTTATAACAGAGTAAAATAAAGACTAGAAATCTATTACATACAACTTGTTATTTCTTTTAAATACATAATAAAGTTATATAACTTTAAAATTTTTTTTCAGATATCATCTCCCATATTTACCCTCTTGGATTCTCACTTTCTTCAAGTATAAAATAAGTAATCACATCTGTAGTATGTACTTCACAGACTCAAATTTGCATGTAAAAGGCTTTGCAAAGTTTAAAGCACATTATAAATGTCAGTAATTATCACTCTGAAATGTCATAGGGATGACTCCTTGGTGAGGTCCTTATCCTATAAAATTTCAGCTGCTGCTCCTTAGACTGTGGACTCTGGAAGCAGAGCTTGAATAAATGCCCGGGAGCTTCGAAAAAAAGATTATTGTGTTTATAAATGTGTGATTTCCTTATCTAATCCTCTTTTTCCTCTACTTTCTGTTTTTTTCAGTATTAGAAATTCTGAACACATGCCTACCAAAATATCCTCTCTGGGTGGGGATCAGCTTGACATTTAGGGATGAACTCTCCATCCAGAAATATATATAGCCATTCAGATTTTGTGACATTTGGATTTCAAATCATCTGGCTGCTCTGCCTAGTATTTGCTGAGTGCCAACCCCAAACACTAAGTGCTTTATGGTGTGGGATGTCTTATAGCTCAGCCCTCGGGCTAAGATGACAAAGATAAACATGAGGAGGTTCCCATTTCTTGGGCTTTTATTTCACTCTCAGTAGAGGGTGATCTTTGAAAAAGTGTCACAAAAGCCAGTTTTCCTAGGACAGTTGAGAAAAGGCCAGCCTCTACAGCTGAAAAAGCAAGAAGGGAAAAACTGTTCTTGGTGTGGAGTAGCTAAAAAAAGAGGAGGGGAAGGGAAAAATTGGGGAAGTTGTTATAGGACTGGTCAGGAAGGACTTAATAAAGGAGAGGAGAAGAGAAAAGGAATACCTTGGGAAAGAATGGAGGAAAGAAAAAAAAAGGTGAAGGAGGAATGAGAGAGGGGGAAAGGGGAAATGGAGAAAGTCAGGGAGGTGAGGAAAAGATTTAAAAGGGAGGTTTGGTCAGAAAGTGGAGCAAGTGGAGGGGAAAGAAGGATCTCTTCCTTCTAGGTGTTTATTACATTTCCCACCTATTTTAAATTCTAATTTTTTGACTCTAAATAAGATTTAGAGCTTCAAGGCATCTTAGAGATCATTTAATCTAACACCTTTATTTTATTTTATTGGTCAGGAAAATGAAGTCCTATCCAATAGGACATAATGTAAAGCAATTCAATCCAATCAGCATTTATTTAGCACCTAGTTACAGCCAGTTCCTGTTGTTCTTTTTCCAAAAAGGACCAAAGACATTAAGAGTGATATGTTGATTTCTGTGTGAATTGGATTTAAGTGAAGCAGAGTTTACAAAGTCATATCAATCTGGGTGTCTAGACATCTTAAAGTTAATATGCCCCAGAGCTCATTATCAAGCTCCTTAAATGCCTCCCTTCCCTTTTACTGTAGACTACAGCACCATCCTCCCAATCACTCTCTCACAAACTGGGAATCATCCTGGATTCCTCACTATCTCTCACCCTTCCACCTCCAAGTTTTACCATGGCTTGCCAAAATTTCACCTTTGCAACATTTCTTAAATATGTCCCTTTATTCCTTCTGACACTGCCAACACTCCAGTGTTATCTGCCCCAAGCTTCTCCCTACTCTAACCCACTTGCCATTCAGCCGCTAGTGATTTTCCTAAAATGAAAATTTGATTAGGTCACCCTTTATTCAATAAACTCCATTAACTTCCTCTTGTCTCCAAGAAAAAATACAAAATATTCTGTCTGGTTTTCAGCTCCCTTAATAACTTAATCCCCTTCTACCTTTTCAGTCTTCTTGTACCATACTCCCCAACTCATATAATTCAATTTAGACACTGACCTATGTTGTTCTATGAATTAGATATCGCATCTCTTAGCACTGAGTGTCCCGTATATCTCCATATGTAAAGTGCCTCCTCTCCCTCTACTCTGACTATTGATTTCACTGGCTTCCTTTAAATCCCAACTAAAATCCCACCTCTTACTGTTGAAGTTCAGAAAGGAGACCCCAAAAGGTTGGGGGTGGCAAACAGGTATCCCGAGGTGTCTCAAAAGAATTAGTAGGCTTGAACCCATTTCCAAGTCAAGGGGCAAAATTTATTGTAATTGTAACATCAGTTGAAATGGGCTAAATTCCAAAAGAATTTGTCAAAAAAGCAGGAACAAGAAGATAAATTTATAGAAAAAATACAGAGAGATCAAGTGCTTCATGCTACTGAAATGCTAATTTTATGGTCTAGAGGTAGAAGTGAGGAGTGGTCTATTCAATATTGTCTCAGGACTTTGGTTATCACTGACCAGCAGATTATCTATTTGACAGTCAGCAATGTTTGTGGGACTATCCTAAGGTCAGAAGATTTAAGAATCCAATAGATTGTTAGAACAAAAGCACCCTAAGTTCATGGGACCCCATCACTGCTATGTTTCCCTTAGGAGCTATACCCTATCACTACAGAAACTCTCACCTAATCCCTCTTAATTTTTGTACCTTCACTGTTAATTATTTTCATATATATGTATGTATGTATCTATCTATCTATCTTCATGTTGTCTGCTCTCCTTATATTGTAAACTCTTTGAGAGCTTTTGACCTTTTTTGTATATCCAGTATTTAGTCCTGTGTCTAACTATATCAAGTGTTTAATAAATGTATGCTGAATTGAATAGAATCAAAGGTCCCTTTGGTAGTTTGATGAAACCTAAGGGCCACTTCTCAGAACAATAATTTTAAATGTATAAATATTTAAATATAAATATAATAAAATATATAATTTAAAATATAAATATATAAATAAATATAAGATTTAAATAATAAATATAAATCTATTAAATACATAGGATTACAAAGGAAACCAAAGATTAGTAAAAATATTTAATTATTTTTTCATCCAAATTTACAGATCCACTGAAATTTATTCATAGCCTCTTTGGGAATCTATAGACCCAGGTTAATAAGCCCTGGATCAGTTATTGCTAACAGTTCCTTCTTGCTTTAACTCTATGACCATATGTTTCCTATTCCCCTACAGATTAAAAAAAAATTTTTAAAAAATCCTTTCCTCTTTTTACCATATTCAATATCTGTGTACCTGTGGCAGCCTTTAATTAATATTCTTATTGTTATTTGTTCTTTTTATTTTTTGAAGAGGACCAATAGCATCATGGGATAATGTCTTGCATTATGTGTGAACTTTATTTAAGTGAGGCAGAGTTGCATGAGGTTCTCATCTTTATTCTTCTGAATCATGGAAGTTCAGTGGCAAGGGGAAAATCGGGATTATTGGGAATGGCCAGGAAGCAGTGAATGACCTTGGTGTTTCCAATGAGTAACCTAGCTTGCTTTAGCCACCTTCCTTGTTGTTGGAACAAAATTTTCTCATCTGTCTATTCTGCCAAGGGAAGCTTTATGGTCTTGATAGATATTCCCGTAACTCTCAATTAAAATAGAGAAAAAAGATAGGAAAGATTGTTTTGTTTTTATCTTTTAATATCAAGCATATAGTGCATTGCCCTGTACATAGGAGTTAACCATTGAATTGAATTGCCTTGAACTGAATTTTATTACAATCTAGCAAAACAAAATTTTTGTCAGCTCCACTGTTAATCCCAAACTGGTTATTTTGAGCTGCTTCTTTAAAAAAAAAATTAATAGTATTTTCCTCCAAATATATATAAAGATAGTTTTTAGCATTCACCTCTGCAAAACCTTGTGTTCCAAATTTTTCTCCCTCTTTCATTCTCTAACCCCCTTCAGATTGGAAGCAATCAGGTATAGATTAAACATGTGCAATTCTTCTAAATATATTTCCATAAAATCAAACTATCACTCTTTGCAGATGACATGATGGTTAGACTTTGAGAACCCCAAGACTCTGCTAAAAAGCTATTAGAAATAATTCAGAACTTTAGCAAAGTTGCAGGATACAAAATAAATCCATATAAATCCTCAGCATTTTTATACATTACCAACACAATCTAAGAGCAAGAGATACAAAGAGAAATTCCCATTCAAAATAACTGTTGATAGTATAAAATATGGGAATATATCTACCAAAGGAAAGTCAGGAATGATATGAGCAAAATTATGAAACAACTTGCCACAAAAATAAAGTTAGATTTAAATAATTGGAAAGACATTGAGTGCTTTTTGATAGGCCGAGCGAAAATAATTAAGATGACAATACTCCCTAAACTAATCTATTTATTTAGTGCTATACCAATCAGACTCCCAAGAAACTATTTTATTGACCTAGAAAAAATAACAACAGAATTCATATGGAACAACAAAAGGTCGAGAATTTCAAGGGAAGTAATGAAAAAAAAAAATTAAATGAAGGTGGCCTAGCTGTACCTGATCTAGAACTGTATTATAAAGCAACAGTCACCAAAACCATTTGGTATTGGCTAAGAAAGACTAGTTGATCAGTGGAAAAGGTTAGGTTCACAGGGAAAGATAGTGAATAAAAATAGCAATCTAGTGTTTGACAAACCCAAAGATCCCAACTTTTGGGATAGGAATTCATTATTTGACAAAAAACTGCTGGGAAAACTGGAAATTAGTATGGCAGAAACTAGGCATGGACCCACATTTAACACCACATACTAAGATAAGATCAAAATGGGTCCAAGATTTAGGCATAAAGAATGAAATCATAAATAAATTAGAGGAACATGGAATGGTTTACCTCTCAGACTTGTGGAGGAGGAAGGAATTTGTGTCCAAAGGAGAACTAGAGAACACTATTGATCATAGAATAGAAAATTTTGATTACACCAAATTAAAAAGTTTCTGCACAAACAAAACTAATGCAAACAAGATTAGAAGGGAAGTAACAAATTGGGAAAACATTTTTACAGTGAAAGGTTCTGATAAAGGCCTCATCTCCAAAATATACAGAGAATTGACTTTAATTTATAAGAAATCAAGCCATTCTCCAATTGATAAATGGTCAAAGGATATGAACAGACAATTTTCAGATGATGAAATTAAAACTATTTCCACTCATATGAAAGAGTGTTCCAAATCATTATTGATCAGAGAAATGCAAATTAAGACAACTCTGAGATATCATTACACACCTGTCAGATTGGCTAAGATGACAGGAACAAATAATGATGAAATGTTGGAGGGGCTGTGGGAAAACTGGGACACTGATGCATTGTTGGTGGAGTTGTGAAAGAATCCAACCATTCTGGAGAGCAATCTGGAATTATGCCCAAAAAGCTATCAAAATGTACATACCCTTTGATCCAGCAGTGCTACTACTGGGCTTATATCCCAAGGAAATACTAAAGAAGGGAAAGGGACCTGTATGTGCCAAAATGTTTGTGGCAGCCCTTTTTGTAGTGGCTAGAAGCTGGAAGATGAATGGATGCCCATCAATTGGAGAATAGTTGGGTAAATTATGTTATATGAAGGTTATGGAATATTATTGCTCTGTAAGAAATGACCAGCAGGATGAATTCAAAAAGGCTTGGAGAGACTTACATCAACTGATGCTGAGTGAAACGAGTAGAACTAGGAGATCATTATACACTTCAACAATGATACTGTACGAGGATGTATGCTGATGGAACTGGATATCTTCAACACAGAGAAGAGCTAATCCAATTCCAATTGATCAATGATGGACAGAATCAGCTACATCCAGAAAAGGAACATTGGGAAATGAGTGTAAACTGTGAGCATTATTTTTTTTTTGTTTTTGTTTTTCTTCCCAGATTATTTTTACCTTCCGAATACAATTCTTCCTTTGCAACAACAACAACAAAATTTGGTTCTGCACATATATATTGTACCTAGGATATACTATAAGATATTTAATATGTATAGGAATGCCTGCCATCTAGGGGAGGGGGTGGAGGGAAGGAGGGGAAAAATTCGGAACAGAAGGGAGTACAAGGGATAATGTAAAAAAAAAATTATCTATGCATATGTACTGTCAAAAAATGTTATAATTATAAAAATTAATAAAAAATATATTTCCATATTGAATTTCTTTTTACAGAACATCATGATTCATGTCTAAATGTGATGGAACATGTCCACCCATGTTGTTGACCCAGCAGCACCCTCAAGATCAACTTTTTATTTCGAGAAACATTGAAAAGATGTTACTTAATAGCCTTACTCTTTTCAAACTTGGAAGCCTTTAGTATGAGGAGGGGTGAAAGATTGTGAGATGTGTTCCCACTTGAAAAGAGGTTCTAAAGATCTGGTTCCCCTAGTATTTCTATTCATGTCTTAATCATTAATACCTAAAAATTGAGTCACAGATAAGCCTTATGTCTGGCAGATCACACTCACCTTCCTGTTATGAAACTCTATACCATGGGGAGGAGTAAATCCAGGGATAATCTTGTTTTGCTTTAGAGACAATGGCCTAGCAAGGTCAGGTGCAACCCAAGATGGCATTTAGCATTTTGGCTCCTTCTTTACTTGAAGTTTTTGCATAAGAAATCACTCCTTCCTCTTCTGGACTTTTTTGAAATAAAGGTTGGAAAGATTATTCCTTTGTTATTATTAATTGATTTATTGCATTTCAGAACCTAGTCCATCATGAAAGAAGTGAAAGATTAACTCAATGGAGCAGACTCTCCTAAATACAACATTATGACAGCATTTTGGGAATTACCACTTTGATTATACCACCACTTCTTTCTTTGAGCTACAGGAGTGCAGGAGGGATGCTAACTCAAGTTCCTGGCTAGAATATCTATGGATTTTCCCCCCTTTGGTTTTGACTTAAGATATTTAAAACTTTTCACCTTCTCTTCCATTCATAGAAATTGTTTTAATATACCACATTATAGATGTAGAATCGAACAGGTGAGCTAGGAGTTCTGGATTCCATTCTTTGCAATACTATTTATTAGCTTTGTGACATCAGGTTAATCACTTAAATCTCTCTCTGCTTCAGTTTGCTTAAATCTATAAAATAAAGGGGTTGTGCTGCAAGATTACAGTAAGTCTCTGTCCTTTGATTTATACTGGCAATTCCTCCCTCCATGCTTTATTTGGCTTTCCTTCTCTGAGCGTTTGGCAAGGGATTTGAATGCAAATTTCAAGTTGCAAAATTGCTGTAGATAAACAGACGCTGCTTAAGTAGCCAGCCTTCTCTGAAAAAATTAGTTCACTTTTGCTCTCTCTACTCATGTTTCCTTTTCTCTCTTTTTCTATCCCTCCCCCCACCTCTGACAAATTAGGTGTCTTTACTTACTCTATCTTCAATATGATTCACTTGTGTGAGTAATGTGCTCTTTTTTTTTTTTTTTTTTTTTCTCTAGGGGGAGAGAAGATTCAGGGACCCAGGAGATATTTCTATTTTAAATTAATTGATCATTATTATCTTTACTCTATAAAAAGAATGAGGAATAAGCTTCTTTCCTTGTTAAGAGAAGTGGTGAATTGTTGCTACCAACTTTCTATTTTCCTTTATGAATCAATTTTACTGGTAACATTCAGCAGAAACATAATAGAAAGTTCTTTCTTCCCCTACATATTTCCTGCTAGGGCTTCAACTTCAATTAGTATTTGCACTTTGTGAAAATAATAATAATAATATTAATAATAGCTATTATTATCATTATTCATGTTTCTAGAATGATTTAAAACTTACTAAAAATCATCATGGTAATGTTGAGGTTGGGAAAGTACCCCAAAAAGTTGGGGGTCTCAGGCTGGTGTGGTGAGGTGTCTCAAAAAAATTTGAGGTTTGAACTCAAGTCCAAGTCAAGGAGCAAAATTTATAGTCATTGTAGCCAATTGAATTTAACAAAGAAGCAAGAGAAAGGAGATAACTGTATCCTGTTCTTTGTCACTGATATGCTAATTTTATGGCCTAGAGGTAGAATTGAGGAGTGGTCTCAGATTATCTGATGGTCAGTAATGTTTCTAGGACTATTCTAAGGCCAGAAGACTTAAGAATTATTATTAGATTATTAGATCAAACTTAAGGACCTTAAAACTATTGCTATATTTCCCCTAGAAGCTGTATCATATCAATAATCTACCCATTTGGAAGAAAGAACCTTGACATTTGTTTTATTCACAGTCAATAAACATTTATTAGTTACCTCCCATATGCACGTATTGAATCTAGCACCTCCTACAGTGCTTTGCATAATAGGTGCTTAATAATAGTTTTTTAAATAGCCATGAGAGATGGATGCTATTTCCTATACTTTACTAATGTGGAAACCAAGGCACAAAAAAGAATAATATAACTCTTTTAGATTTACAAAACATTAAAACCCCCAGACAAACACAAAACTTGAAATTCAAAAAATAAAAGGTGAGATTAATAAAATTGAAAGTAAAAAAACTATTGAATTAATTAATAAAACTAAGAGTTGGTTTTATGAAAAAACCAACAAAATAGACAAACCCTTAGTAAACCTGATTAAAAAAAGGAAAGAGAAAAAGCAAATTGATAGTCTTGAAAATGAAAAGGGTGAACTCACCACTAATGAAGAGGAAATTAGAACAATAGTTAGGAGCTACTTTGCTCAACTTTATGCCGATAAATTCAATAACTTAAATGAAATGGAAGAATACCTTCAAAAATATAGCTTGCCCAGATTAACAGAGGAAGAAGTAAGTAGTCTAAATATTCCCATCTCAGAAAAAGAAATAGACCAAGCTATTAACCAACTTCCTAAGAAAAAGTCCCCAGGACCAGATGGATTTACAGGTGAATTCTACCAAACATTTAAAGAACAACTAACTCCAATGCTATGTAAACTATTTGAAAAAATAGGGATTGAAGGAGTCCTACCAAATTCCTTCTATGACACAGACATGGTACTGATACCTAAACCAGGTAGATCGAAAACTGAGAAAGAAAACTATAGACCAATTTCCTTAATGAATATTGATGCTAAAATCTTAAATAAGATATTAGCAAATAGACTTCAGAAAATCATCCCCAGGATAATACACTATGACCAAGTGGGATTTATACCAGGAATGCAGGGCTGGTTTAATATTAGGAAAACTATTAGTATAATTGACCATATTAATAATCAAATTAATAAAAACCATATGATCATCTCAATAGATGCAGAAAAGGCATTTGATAAAATCCAACATCCATTCCTACTAAAAACGCTTGAGAGTATAGGAATAAATGGACTATTCCTTAAAATAATAAGGAGCATATATTTAAAACCTTCAGTAAACATCATATGTAATGGTGATAAACTAGAACCTTTCCCTGTAAGATCAGGAGTGAAACAAGGTTGCCCACTATCACCATTACTTTTCAATATAGTACTAGAAACTCTAGCCTTGGCAATAAGAGCCGAGAAAGAGATCCAAGGAATTAGAGTAGGAAATGAAGAAATCAAATTGTCACTTTTCGCAGATGACATGATGGTATACTTAGAGAACCCCAAAGACTCTGCTAAAAAGCTATTAGAAATAATTCAGAATTTTAGCAAAGTCGCAGGATACAAAATAAATCCACATAAATCCTCAGGATTTTTATACATTACCAACACAATCCAACAGCAAGAGATACAAAGAGAAATTCCATTCAAAATAACAGTCGATAGTATCAAATATTTGGGAATATATCTACCAAAGGAGAGTCAGGAATTATATGAGCAAAATTACAAAACACTTGCCACAAAAATAAAGTCAGATTTAAATCATTGGAAAGACATTCAATGTTCTTGGATAGGCCGAGCGAATATAATAAAGATGACAATACTCCCCAAACTAATCTATTTATTTAGTGCTATACCAATCAGACTCCCAAGAAACTATTTTAATGACCTAGAAAAAATAACAACAAAATTCATATGGAAGAATAAAAGGTCGAGAATTGCAAGGGAACTAATGAAAAAAAAGTCAGAGGAAGGTGGTCTAAGTGTACCTGATTTAAAGCTATATTATAAAGCAACAGTCACCAAAACCATTTGGTATTGGCTAAGAAATAGACTAGTTGATCAGTGGCATAGGTTAGGTTCACAGGACAAGATAGTGAATAAAAATAGCAATCTAATCTTTGACAAACCCAAAGATCCCAAATTTTGGGATAAGAATTCATTATTTGACAAAAACTGCTGGGAAAACTGGAAATTAGTATGGCAGAAACTAGGCATGGACCCACATTTAACACCACATACTAAGATACGATCAAAATGGGTCCAAGATTTAGGCATAAAGAACGAAATCATAAATAAATTGGAGGAACAGGGGATGGTTTACCTCTCAGACTTGTGGAGGAGGAAGGAGTTTGTGTCCAAGGGAGAACTAGAGACCATTATTGATCACAAAATAGAACATTTTGATTACACCAAATTAAAAAGTTTCTGCACAAACAAAACTAATGCAAACAAGATTAGAAGGGAAGTAACAAATTGGGAAAAAATTTTTACAGTTAAAGGTTCTGATAAAGGCCTCATCTCCAAAATATACAGAGAATTGACTTTAATTTATAAGAAATCAAGCCATTCTCCAATTGATAAATGGTCAAAGGATATGAACAGACAATTTTCAGATGATGAAATTAAAACTATTTCCACTCATATGAAAGAGTGTTCCAAATCACTATTGATCAGAGAAATGCAAATTAAGACAACTCTGAGGTATCATTACACACCTGTCAGATTGGCTAAGATGACAGGAACAAATAACGATGAATGTTGGAGGGGCTGTGGGAAAATTGGGACACTGATGCATTGTTGGTGGAGTTGTGAAAGAATCCAACCATTCTGGAGAGCAATCTGGAATTATGCCCAAAAAGTTATCAAAATGTGCATACCCTTTGACCCAGCCATACTACTACTGGGCTTATACCCCAAGGAACTACTAGAGAAGGGAAAGGGTCCTGTATGTGCCAAAATGTTTGTGGCAGCCCTTTTCATAGTGGCTAGAAGCTGGAAGATGAATGGATGTCCATCAATTGGAGAATGGTTGGGTAAACTATGGTATATGAATGTTATGGAATATTATTGTTCTATAAGAAATGACCAACAGGAGAAATACAGAGAGGCTTGGAGAGACTTACATCAACTGATGCTGAGTGAAACGAGCAGAACCAGAAGATCATTATACACTTCAACAATGATACTGTACGAGGATGTATGCTGATGGAAGTGGATTTCTTCAACATAGAGAAGAACTAATCCAATTCCAATTGATTAATGATGGACAGAACCAGCTACATCCAGAAAAGGAACACTGGGAAATGAATGTAAACTGTTATTTTTACCTTCTGAATCCAATTCTTCCTGTGCAACAAAAAATTCGGTTCTACACACATATATTGTATCTAAATTACACTGTAATATATTTAACATATATAAGACTGCTTGCCATCTGGGGGAGGGGGTTGGGGGAGGAAGGGAAAAAATCTGAATAGAAGTAAGTGCAAGGGATAATGTTGTAAAAAATTACCCATGCATATGTACTGTCAAAAAATGTCATAATTATAAAATAAAATAAAAAATTAAAAAAAAAAAAAAAAAAAAAAAAAGATTTACAAAACATTTTACAAATATTTCATTTTATCTCCACAACAACATTGGGAGGTAAGAACTATCATTATCCCCATTTTACAGTTGGGAATAGTGAATCAGAAGAGGTTAAATGATCTGCCAGATTTTATAATGGATATTAATGGGGAAATAGGATTACAGGAATCCAAGAATCAGAGATTTAGCAAAGCAAGAGACTCTATAGGTCATCTAGTTGGATCCCTTTATTCTATAGATGCAGAAATGAAAGCACAAGAGATTAAATTACTTCCCTCAGTGGTAAGTGAATAACAATGTGCAATGGGAGGATTTGAACTCAAGTTCTCTGACACCAGAACATCAGGGCTCTTCCCCTTGTTATTCATCTTTCATTCTCAGAGGACCTATTACTTCAGAAGATAATGACTTGCAAGTGCATTGGATTTAAGTGAGATAGAGCTGTGCAAAGTCATCAGCTTCCCTCTCTCCTCCAGTATCATCTGAGTCCAAAGTAAGAAAGACTAACATTGACCCTAGATGCAGTTGGGAGACCATGGCCTTTTAAATCAGGGTCTTCCCCTGGTATCTGTCTGAGATAATGTCCATTTGATACTTAAAGATTAGGTAAGAATTAAGGCAAAAAATGGCCAAATTTGCCTTCACAAAAGAGAGTCTGGCAAGGGAAGATCCTCAGAGTTTCTGTCACTGTACCTGATGATTCATGTAATGTAAATTCACTTTGCAGTCACCAAGCCACAATAATAAAAATAATAATAGTAATAATAATAATAATTGACATTTCATTGCTCATACTACATACTTGTTTAAATTACACAGCTTATACTTTAAAGTATATACTGGGGAAGGACAGGAACAGGTAGGTGGTAAAATGGATAAACTCTGGGCTTGGAGCTAGGAAGGCCTGCATTCAAATCCAGCCTCAGACTTTTATTACTGTATGACTCTGTGTAACTTAACTCTATTTGTCTCAATTTCCTCAAATGTAAAATGGGAACCCACTGGAGAAGAAAATGTTTCTACTCCACTATCTTTGCCAAGAAGCCAGATATGGAAATGGATGTAGAGTCAGCCATGGCTGAACAACAATAGTCTTTATACTGTAAACTGCGTACTTTATACTTGTATGTATACATGGAAGTTTATCCTGCTTCTCATGTACCAGGATTATCACCTCATCAATTCTGGAAGCCTTCCCTCTCTGTGTGTAGCTTAACATTGCCCCCACTTTCATGTTTACCATATCACACTATCCATTTATTTCTGTTGAGCTTGTGACCCATTACCCCTCTCTGCTATCTCCTGGGTCTGTGGGGACAGCAAAGGAAAGGACACTGAAAAATCTCAGGTGCTACAAGAAGGTTTATTAATTTAAAGACCCACAGTCGATGTTCTCTGAGTTTCTTAAAGCATGGGATGTTTCAAATGAATAATAAAGCACCAGAATCTCAGGGTAGTGACTCTGTCAGATAGTCCCTTCAGAAAGCCAAACCAAGGGCTGGCTGGCTTTTAAATTATTAATCACACAATTTAGCCCTTTCTTTTCAAAGTGCCTTGCCACTATTTGATACTCATGCCTCAGAATGTCCTGAGCAGGTTGCAAAAATCTCATTTACAAAGGGAGCAATGAAAACATAAAGGACTTCAAAGGCTTGCTTGGAGGGAAGAGTGGGCTAGTGGCAGACCCTGAACAAACAAAGAAACCCATAGGCCAGTTTTGCTCTGGCTTCTCCCTCATCACTTAGACAAGCCAGGCATGTCTAAGACATCTTTTGCCACTTTCATCCCTATCCTGCATATTTAAAACAGGCCTTTGCTAATTACATAGCTATTATTCCTTTAAAAATCAAAGAGAGCCAGGATTAAATTCATCGACTGGAAAAACATTAAAGATGCAAGATGTGAAGAATATTTTATACCAGTTTCAAAATTAATTATAACATTTTTTCCTAGTTCCCAAATGTGGTTGATCTTCCCACTCTTCCACGTGAGGCCCTAGGAGAATAAAGAAGGGGTGTCAGATGCCTGTATTCCTCTCCCAGAGAAATCATTCTAAACTGTGGATGGATTAGCTATTTCAGTACTGAATATTGAAACAGCAGAAACAAATTAAGGAGACAAAGCTCATTCCCTAGATGGGAAATGAAGAAAGAAGCTAGGGCCTTATTATTGGACCCAAACCAATCATGACTTTGCTGTTACATTTGGAAGTTTGGCAGAAGTCTGGTGAAAACAATGGTAGATTCTAGCAAGGTTTTGATGAAGTGGATATATGGGATTCTGAATTAATGATGCTCTTTTCCAGGCTACATAAAAGTGTTTCAAGGTCTCTGATCCAAATTCTGACTCAGCCGGGCTTATCTGATATAACATCATGGGGGAGGGGGAAAATCTTCCAAAGAATTTGTTCAAATACAAAACAATAAATCCTTAAAATAAATCACTTTAAATTTCATTTTTCTTTTTAAAAATAATTTTTAAAGTGTATCTAGAAGCTATTAAGGGAAGAACCTAAGAAATATAAAAATTCAGTTCCATAAGGGTTTTTATAACCTGCCCATTATGCAATGTACCATTATACAAATCCAGTAAATGCCTTCAGTAAGATTTATAAGCTATCACATAAAGCAGAACTTCTTAACCTGGAGTCTATAACCACTATGGATAGAAATCAAGGATCCATGAACTTGGATGGGAGAAAAAAAACCCTAAAACATTTATATCTTTATAAATTTCTTATTTTCTACTTTATTTCTTACTAATCTCTAATTGAAATTTAGTATTTCCTTCAATTATAAATATGGACAACCAACTACAGTAGTGTTAGCAGGATTTATGGCTTTGTTACTAATAAACAATCACAGATATTTTCATATCATATTATACTTGCAGATATTTCAATAAAGTATTTATATTAATCACTTTTTGTTCTTGTTGTTATTGGAGGCAATTAGATTTCTCAGTAGATCAAACATTGGGCTTTTATTTAGGAAGTCTGATTAATTCTGGCCTCAGGTATTTACTAGCTTGGGTACTATGTTTGTTTCAGTTTCCTCATCTGTAAAATGAATTGGAGAGGGAAGTGGCAAACTATTTGCCAAGACACCATAGATATTTTTGTATCACATTTTAGTTGCAAATATTTCAAAATAGCATTTTTATTTATCACTACTTGGAAATTACTAAAGCTTTCAACTAAAGTTTTTAAACCCTGTATCACTAAATCACAATTTTTATATTAACAGAGCATCATATAACATGATTAGCCAATTATTGGGGCCTATAGACTTTACTAGACTGCAAAAGAAGTCCATGATGCAAAAACAAAAAAAAGAACTCCTGATTAAACCCCTGAATTAAAAATTCAATTAAATTGTTGAAATAATGACTACAGAACAGGTTACTTAACTATTTCTTGATAGTTGGTTGGTCTTATTATCACAATTTATCCCTTAACATAAGCTGTGGAATATTTCTTTAATGGAATATATATGTTCTATCTAGAGGTAGGCAGTAGAATATATAGTATTGAACTTTAAATTGCAAAGAACTTAATTCAAATATTTAATAGCCTAGTGATTTTGAGCAAGTCATTTAACCTTTACCCATTCCAGTTTTTTCATCTGTAAAATGGCAATCATAATAGCACCCATCTCTCAGAGATGTGAAAATCAAATGAGATGGTCTAGGTAAAGTTCTGTATAAATCTTAAAAACCTACATAAATGTTACCTATTACTATATTTACAATCTCCCTAAGACCTTTGAGGGCTTCATCTAATATATATATATATATATATATATATATATATATATATATATATGTATATATATGTCATATCCCCCAAATCTAGTGTAGTACCTTACACATAATGCAAATTTCCCATGTGATAGTTCCAAATAAGAATAAGAAGATCCCAACCTTGGGATACCATATTGGCCATTGTTTCTTTGGAATTTCTTTGGAATTTTTCAAATGATTCCACATAGAAAAGATTCGGTTTAAAGATCACAGATTGTCAGTCTATGATAGAAAGTTCAGTTCAGTTCAATTCGAACTCCTATTACAGTGGTATGCAAAATAATTGTTGTTATTCAGTCATTTCTCAGTCATGTCTGACTCTTCATGACCATATTTGTGATTTTCTTGGCAAATACTGGAGAGATTTGTCCTTTCCTTTTCTCATTTTATAGCTGAGGAAACTGAGACAAATAGGGTGAAGGGATGTACCCAGGGTACACAGATAGTGGATGTCTGAGGCCGAATTTGAACTCAAGAAGATGTCTTTCTAATTTCAGGTCTGGAACTTTATCCACTGGGCTACCTAACTCTCCCACAAATTACCTCGAACAAAGTAAAATAATTGAACTTAATGAAATTCATAAATCTGATGATGCAAAATGCACAATAAATAAAAAGCCCAGAATTTCATCCCGATACATATTATCTGGGTGACACTGGTTTAGTTATTGCTTAAAACTTCTAAGACTGCAGTGAAGATATAAAATTAAAATATTAAAATGTTATAAAATTAGTAGATTAAGTTTTCTATGAAATGAAATTTTAAAAAATAATAGGTTCAAGTCTTATACAACTAATTTTATAACATTTTACATCTTTAAAAATTATTTTAATATTTCATATGTTCTTTTTCTCAATAATCATTTTCTTTATTCAATGTGGCACCTGGTTTAAAAAATTTTGATATGGATTCTCCAATTTTTTATCTTGAAACAATATATTTCTCACATTAAATATTAAGCAACTTTTGATCGAGTCCACTTTTCAAGTCTAGTCTTAATTATATTTATAGGTTTTCAATAGGATTTAAAACAAATGAATTCCTACATTATTGAAGCTTGTTGATCTTCATTGTTTGGATAATTTTCTTAACCTTTCTTGATCTAATAATTCAATTTTCCATTTATGAATTTTTATATTTCCCAAGCAATTTTGCTTTTCAGCATATTCAGCATACTTATCAGAGTTCTTCATTTCCTCAATGAGTACAAAAGACTTCCAGGCCCAGCAGAAATTTAAAAAAAATTAAAAAAAAAATTTGGTGACATTATATAAGACAGATAGGTACAATAGTAGATAGAGACCTGATAGATTTTACAAAATTTACAAATTTAGAAAAAAATGCAAAAAAATTTTTTTTTGGTGACATTATATGATAGGTAGGTACCACAGTGGATAGAATCCTGATAGATAAAGAAGATGGCCTCAAATCTTCCATTAAACTAACTTTTATGCAATTCTAACCTGGCAAAGGAAAAAAAAATAAAACAATTTATAAAAGAAAGTAGAAATGAGAATTTATGAAAGAAAAAAAAAGAAATTTAGCTAAATTGAAGCTATATCAGCTAGTGTCTCGAATCTCAGGGCAAGAGATTTTATTTTACTTCATAGAAAATGGGCAGTAACTTTTTTTTAAGTAATGGAGTGACATGGAAAATAAGCAGGGATGTATAAGAAAGATTACTCAAGCAGCATTATGGAGGATGAATTATAAAAGGAATGGACTGGAGAAAGATAGACCTGATAATAGACTATTAATGTTGCCTAAGTGAAAAGAAGTATGAACCTGAATTACCATGATTGCAGAGGGAATGGAGAGGAGGAACAGATTCTAAGTGATATTGGATCAGGAGCCCCTGACTGGATGAGAGTAGGGTGTGAGTGTGAGGAAGATGAAGGCTCAAATGTAACTCCAGGATTATGAGGAACTCAGGACCAGTGACTGGGCAGGATGGTTCTCCTATGAACAGATATAGAGAAATTAGTGGTAGAGTAAGTTTTAGGAAGAAAAGCGATTAATTCAGTTTTAATATATTGAATTTGAAGTGCTGATTGATACATGGAGGTACTGTTAGCCAAATGCCAATAGACATCCATAAAAAGAGGACGAGGGAAGGACCGAAAAAATGAACATTGATATGATGTAGCTTTTAGAGTCACCTCAATCAATTCAGTCTGAGTGAACTGAAGAAACATTAAGTATTTATAGTTATACTGTTAGATTTTGGTAGAAACAAGAAATATTTCAAAATTGAAAAAAAAAACTATTATAAAGCAGTATTAGCTATGACAGTCACCCAAAAGTAAAAAATTGCATTTCTTGTTTTGCTTGAATACACATGTATAACCTGTATTAAATTGCTCACCTTCTCAATTGGGGGGTCAGGGTGGAGAATGGAAGGAAGGGAAAGAATCTGGAACTCAAGAGTTTTAAAAACAAATGTTAGAAATTGTTTTTATATGTTAACTGGGGAAAACAAAAATGCTAAATATAAAAAATAAATATTTCTATGTCTATCCAAGCACATCTTTAAAGTAGCCCTACAGGAATACAAACGATTAGTACTGTGGACCTTTTAGTGAATATGGATTGACTTGACCTGACTTGACATGATTCAAAATATATCGGTAACTATCTATGGTATTGTAACTACTAGCACCAGCAAAGAAATTATTCTGCAGAGCAATAACTGAATTTTTTTGCCTGGAGTAAGCAGCACAAACTACATTTGGGGCAAAAGTCTTAAAATATGCTCTTTGTTGAGAGATGAAGGAGCAGACAGGATGCTATAAGAACTCACAGAAAATGCCAGGGGTAACTTCCTTTTTAAACTAATTCTTGGTTGGAAAGGAATCACATTGAAAGAATTGTGATTAGGAGAATAAGATCTGTTTATGAGATCACGGATCAAATTAAACATTTGAGAATATTATTGCTCATTGGGTATTAAGATTTGGTTCCAGCTTCCAAAGGATGACAAATGCTCCCAGCACCCTGGAAAAATTACAATCACATCAACTTAATTACAGCTTTGTGTATGTGTTTTTTAAAATCATAATTCTTTTTGTTTCTTTCATTTGTAACTCAAAGACCACTCCATAGCTAACTTGGCTTCTTTTACACACTATGTAGCATTTGTTTTCTCTTAAATTATGCTGGAAGTATGGGAATCATCAAAAAAGGGAGAAAGACAAGACAAAAGAAGCGATGGAAATCAAAGTGAACCTAGAAAAAAATAGTGAGAAAATGATAGAAAGTTCACAATGAGAAGAAAAGAGAAAGACGATTAAAAATACAGAATATGAGTAGATTGCATATGAAGAGTAAAAAAAATAATTGTTTATGGCAGGTATTCGGTCCTAGAAAAATTAGGTTTTAGATGTGAAGGGAGAATCCCAAAATGTGCACATTTCAAGGAGAAATACATAAGAAGAGAAAAGGAAGTTTAGAAGAATGAAGGCAGAGAAAAAAGCCTGACTTTCTCTTTATCCCTCTTGGGATAATTTCCTAATTGCTTCTAAGCTAATTTTTATAATGTCATGGCTGTCTGTGACATTGGAAGAAAACTGAATTCAATAGCATTTCACAATAACTGCTGAATCACAGCATTCAGAAGGAGAACCTGGCTCAATTATAAAGGTGAAGTACAAATACTAGTCCCATAGGACACTCTAAAGTGATGTGGAAGTAGAAATGAGAGGAGAACAGGAGCTGTCTCCTGGGTGCTGAAGTGATGTAATGCCTAGGAGAATGATTGTGGTATTGAATGTCTCTTTAAAAAGCAAACACTATAAGCAACTGACTGCCTTACTACATCACTCTCAAAAGCTAGTGCATTGGGATCTGATCCATGATACTGAAATCCTGAAAAATTATCTAAAAGGTTCCATCTATGTAAATTATCAATTGCAGTGAAGTTCAGCCCAAATCAGTGATTTTTCTAATTGCAGACTTCCTTTTACTCTATCACATGTTTGTGGTTTCTTTAAGTGTATTTCCTCCTGTTGTAACTTTAGGGGAGCTCAAAAGTTACACTTCCGTGCCATGGTAAGGGTTTTTTTTTGGGGGGAAATGTTAAGGTTTGAAAATTTGCTGAATTTTAAACACAACAAACATATTTATGTTCCTTCAGCATTACTAAAGCATAATTCTACTTGAATGAGAACCAGGTAATATCAGCATTTATTGGGACATTTGAGAAAGAAAGAGAAAGAAAGCTTAAAGAAGTTCCTGAAACTTTTGCTTGTCTTGTTCCTTTCAAAATGTCCAGCTAGAAGTAATGAGAGATGGGATACAGGTATTGCTTCTCTTTAAATTTTATCCTAAATCAGTTCAAAAGCATATACCTCTTTATTTATATTTGCAACATGATATTCCCAGGTCGTCATTCTCTACCTTTTATAGAAGTGAAAATTTTAATGATCTTGGGAGTGAATTTCTACTCCCTCTCCAAAAGCAACAATAGCTTGTAAGAGTAGATCTGGGTGAAAATTCAGTTCCAATTTGCTGATGGTCAATTGGTTCTTTTCTTTTTCTGAGCTCAGAATTTCTTTAAAGGAGTGTGTTTTATAATTCAGTAGTGAAGTATGAAGGAGTTCAAAGAAGTATGAAGATGTTTTCATTTTGTGGTTGTTGCTTTGTTTATAAAAGGGAAAAAATGCAAAAGTTAGAGAGGAAAAAGCTATTTCTCTTCAGGGGTAAAAATTATAATTGTTTTGTTTCCTTCAAATTTTCATACCAAAAATATTGGCAGAGGGAGTAAGGGGTTGAATAAAGGGATTCTCCTTATGTGTTCTAATTTGACTTAACAAACATTCATTTAAAGTTTCTAATGTTACTAGTCAAGATTGTGGACAACTGGACCCCCTTGCAAATAAGATTTCTAAGTATAATAATCTCTGTTACGCCATAAATTGGGGTGAAGACCCAATTATAAATCAACAGAAAGTCCTTCTCATGCATGGTGTCAAAACTGCTAATCACTCTTTTAATACCTAGGTGACACAAATGTATATGTCACGGACTCCTTTGGCAGTCTGGCAAAGCTTAATACTACTATGGTTTTACTTGCTTATGTACATGACTGAACATCCATCCTCATTGAAGGACGAAGTAGAAGGGAGAGGCTGGAGGTAAGTAGAAGGAGTACAATAGCCCAGGTAAGAATGGTGACTAAGACCCAGGAGAAGAGAGAAGGGGCTGGGAACAGGATGTGTTCTTTGCAAAACCTCACAAATTAGTTCTGATAAAAACTTTTCTATCAATACTTCTCTTTTGATAAAAACTCTTCTGTCAATACTTCTTTTTCTACTGAGGTTTGTTGTATTTTGTGCTCGGTAAATGAAATCATTACTCATTAAAGAAAATAATTGGAAATAACTGGGAAAATAAGTGGAAACATCCTTGTATAGGATGATCCTCTTAGTTCAAAATAAATAGATAATCCTATTGATTTAAAATGCATTTGCAATAGAAATATGCTGGGTATTGAATGGGATACTGAGCATCTTCATATATGTCTTTGTGTAAAGTTAAAATGTAACTAAAATCAAAATCAGAGATATGAAAGAACATTTCTAGATGGTTTTAAAAATAAACCATGTTTATTTGTCAAAGCTCATTTAGGATTTTTGTATATTTTTTGGTTTTATTTTACTTTTATTCACACTAGAGCAGAATAGACTGCATTAAAGTCTTAATTTGACTTCTCATTGTGGTGTGGAACTCTGCCTGGAATCTCCATGGCTATAATAAGAGGATGAAAGCTCTAATAAGTCCCATAAAGTCATAACGACTTTGTGTAGAGGCTTGGTGACAGCTGTGTCTCTTGTTCAATGATCAGCATAAGTTCTGAGATATTCATCAGTAGATGTTTGGCCATCACATGTTCACATGTACATGCCACATATACATACATGATTACATATGGGTATGTATATGCATATGTATATATTTTGGTCATCAGAAGTGAAAAGACAGACCATCAACCATCAAGTTTATATAATTCAACCATCCAACTTCCTTCAAAATCTCTAAGGCTCTACGATTTTACTCTTGTGAATATTCTTCCCTATATTATTGCTTTAAACCATTCTAATCCCTTAGTCTTCCTGAGTAGCTATAGCAGAAAAAAATCAAAACATTATCTGGTGGTACAAAAATTTGCCGCTTCTCTTCTATTGAAATAGTGTCCTTAAGGGATTTGAAACAGCACAGTAGCCCTCCTCTTTTTCTGTGTGCATTTTAGGTCAGGTCAATAACTACTTATCAGTGAGGCTGCTGTAAGTTTTGGATGATTTGAACAATCCAAGCCAGTTGATTGAAAGATTTTTTTCCCTGAGGCAATTGGGGTTAAGTGACTTGCCCAGGATCACACAGCTAGGAAGTGTTAAGTGTCTGAGACAAAATTTGAACTTAGGTCCTCCTGACTTGAGGGCTGGTGCTCTATCCACTGCACCACTTAGCTGCCCTGATGGAAAGATTTAAAAAAATATATTTTCAAGAGCTAATTAGGAAGTTTTATTAGTTCCTGACCAAATGAACATTATTTCCTCAAGTGAAAGTTATCCCTACCAGGAGTATCTCTTAATATACAGCTTGAGAGCAAAGAGGACACAGATTGCTGAGTCTGTGGTGATCAATTGGAGTAGTGACAAAGGAAATTAAATGCAGCAAGAGGAAGTTCTTTGGGTGGCCCTGCATCAGCAGGGCTGAGATGCAATCAGATCTCTGTCTCAATAAACAATTCTTGTGATTGAAACATAAACTTTATATAATTATAATGACTAATCTTGACCATGAAAACCATGGGGAAAATATGTGAAATTCTTCAGAATGAGTATTTGGTTATTGCTATAACCAAGCATGAATCTGAAAAAAATGAGATGAGCATCTCTCTCTATACTGCAGAGGTGAAGGAACCATGACTATACAGTCAGAATCAATTTGTGAGTTGGTTAGTTTTGCTGAACTGTTGCCTTTCTCTCCTCCTCCTTTCTTATTATCACATGAGATATGTGTCAACCAACCTACATGTGTGTGTATATATATATGTGTGTGTGTATATGTATATAAATATATGTATACACATATACATATATCTTCTCTCTGCCTTATGCATAGATTTCTGCTCATATATGTGTGTATACATATTTTTGGAAATTTAGTTTATATGAAAAATAAAATATTAATATAAAATTTAAAAGTAATATGAAATGTGTGTTTTTCAGTGCACTGGTATTAACATTCTGGTTCATGTTTTGCATGCATTTTTCTATGATTCTCTCATGCAAGTCAGTCAACAGGCATTTATTAAGCATTTACTATGTATTAAACAAGGGCTTCATAATAGTGAACTTCTCCACAATTATCTAGATTGGTCCTTGGTTATCAAACATATGATCCCGTGATCCAGTGTTCTAGCCTGACAAGATTTTAGATCCCAATTCTGTCACTATTGTTCCTAACATACTGTTAATTAAATATTTGGTAAGTATATCATCTATGCCTTTGCTAAGTGATTGGTAAAACTTTCACATGAGGTCAGATGGTGACCTAGGGCACTCCATTAACAAGTTTGTTTGTTGCCTAAAATTCACACTTTTTAATTTTCCCATTTGTGAAAATATGAACCTGCTTTTCTGCCATCCTCTCTCCCATCATTTTTTATCTTGTTGATAGTTGATAGTGATTTAGCAATCATATCTTAGTACACTGAGATAGAATTCACTTGGATTTGATGAGCTTAAGTGCTTTCTTACTATGTCCCTACTAATTTGAGATTATCAACTTCCCACTGAAGCTATTTGTACTATCCTTTCTGATCCAAAGAATATGATCATTGGTAAAGAAAAGAAGACAAATATAACAGTTTGTGCCTTAAGTGTCATGTATTCAGCAAAGGTTAAGTTCGTTGTGGCGTTGAGTGTTGAGTAGTGTTACGTTCTTCCTATTGTCTGCTACCATTATACCATCTGCCCCAAACAACAATCTTATCCCTCTTTTTTTGTTGATTATTCTTCTCCCCTTATTTAAGACAATTCCATTTATTATCTTTATCTCATTCTGAACTTCCAGCTTCTGACATTTCTCATGGGATAATAGTTTTGGGACTATTGGTATCATTGAGTACAATTTCCTCATTTCACAGACAAGAAAACTGAGACTCAGAGGTAACATGACATGCCCAAGGTCACAAAGCTAGTAAGTATATAAAACAGTACTTGAAATTCCTGACTTCAAGTCAAGTGCCTTACACATTACAATAAATTACCTTCTTCTTATAAGACTCTATCATGCTTTTGCATCTATCCTTTGTTATCTGCCCTTGCTTTCCTTTTGTAGAAGCAGGTCAGTCAGATAACCAATAAGCATTTATTGAGTGACTACTATGTGTTAGGTACCGTGCTAAGCAGTAAGGTCAAATATTTCATTTTGAACCCCAGTCCCTTTGAATGACTCCCTTTCCTCTAATGATCATAATTCTTTCTTTTTGTCTATTCAGAATTTCCAATATCTCCTGAGTTGATTGTTTATACATAACTTTAAGGCATAGGATCCTACCCATTCTTTCTTTGAACTCTATGCAATGTGTTCACCAAGATCCAGAGTATATGGCCCATTATATTGGGTTTCACAGAGTTTTATCGCAAAATCTAACTGAATGTCCATTCTGCCTTAGCAACTTCTACTTCTTTATTTGTCAGAATCAAATCCAGAATAGAATTCCCCTTGGTTGCTGCATGTATCATTTGAAAAAAAAATAGAATTGTCATAAGACAATGAATTTGTAGTTGTGATTCTATTGCCTGATAGTTTCCCAGAGTCCTATTGTACTGTCTCAGTGATAACTTAAATGCTAACTTTGCCTTTTAGCAAATTAAAATGTCTAGTTCACTTAACGTGCAATCCATACTTTAGTATATTCATGTATGGATATCTGAGACTGTGGGTTTTATTTCTAGTTCCTTTATTGTATTTTATGCTATTTTGTCTACATTACGGTCAGCTGTCACTAGGGATTTTTGCATTTGGAGCAAAGAATGGGGGAGGAAGCTCAAAAGGCATGTAGTCATAGGAATGATGGAGGAGAGGGAGGAAGTTCTAACATATCTTAATGCTTCTATGTTTCCAGGAAGCAAAGAAGATGATTGTCCATCTTGGGGAGAAATCCTGTTCTAGGGTGAAGCTGCTCTCCCTCCTGTATATAAAAGGAACTAGAAAGAAAGCTAGTTCTGAATGGAAATATATATCATACTAAATGGCCTGACCACTGGGAAGAGAAAGAACACTATATTGAAAATCTGGGCCCTTCTATAGAAGATAAGGTCAGGCAGGGAAGACAAGGAGGAAGGAGACAAGTTCCCAAACTGAGAGGTGAGCTGGACAAAGCACGTCCTCATGCCTTCCTCATCTAAGGCAGGACAAGGGTGGAATTAGATAAGGGGAACCCCCAAGATGTTGTAGGTACCCCCCTAATTCCCACTCTGAGACAAAATCTTAGTTATGACTAATTCTAGCTTCTCTCTGGTGTGCATAACTCGATAATTCCTTCTTTGCCCTGTTGATTATTTGCAAGACTTCATGAATGACTAGAAGCCTGCCCTTTGCTACTTTAAATCTATCTCCTTATGTTTTTTTTCTATTATTCTCTGAGTCAAGCCAAAAATTCAGTCACTTAATTAAAGACAACAATAGGAAAAATCTATGTTATCTATGGAATAGGAAGAAGCCCATGGATAGTTTGTTATTTTTTGCCCTTTATTCTTGAAGAGGACCATGTCATCAGGTTGGAGATGCCATGACATGCAAGTGAACTGGATTTAAGTAAGGAAGAGTTGGGCAAGGGCACCTGACTCAATGAAATAATTGCTCTGACTCCATGGGGATAGACACATGTGTTCTTACACATGACTAGAGGCTCTTGGCTGGTGCCTTTATCCTGTGAAAAGGTGAAGAGAGAAAGTCAAGCAGAGTTGGTCACTGATCCAAGAAAGTGTGAGAAAAGTCTAATCCATACTCCCTGGCATCAGGCTTCTCCAGGATTGAACCCAGAGCTAGGCCTTCTTCTCTGCCCCATTCTGCAAGCCACAAGTCTTTTGCTTGTGGAATTAAATATATGCTTATAGAATTTAACTTAATGAAAGTTAAAAATCAATTTATGTTTAAAAAATAGCATTTGGTGGTTGTTTCTATCATGCTTTTCAATTTCTGTTATTAATATTTTAAATGACACAAGGACTTTGTTAAAAACTATTTTACATGAAATGAAAAATGAATTTTATCTACAACCAGATTGACTATTTTAAAAAAGTTCATGCTTTGTGGAGAAAAGAAGAGCGATTCTTCATCTTTGCCCAGGGAAGCTTTTTTCTGTAACATTTAACTTACTAAACCACAATTATAAAAGGACCTTCTGTCTGTGTGGGAAAATAAGTAATGTGCTGAAGGAAGAATTCCTAGCTCATCACTGAGTTGTTTTAATTATAGCCAATTTGTGACTCACATAGTTGGCCTTACTGGCTCATTTTGAGATCACCCAGAAACATAAACGAGTCTAAATTTTTATGCCCTCACATCACCTAGTTGTACTTTCTACCCTTTTTTATAGGTCGTAAGTGAAAAAAAGTTGTAACTACAAAGGAAAAAAAAGTATTTTATAATCTCTATGTCCTGATGTGGTTAAGAGTGATAATGATAAAAGTTCACATATCTTAGGCTTTGCTCTCTGTCTCTTACTTCCTTCAAAGAGGTATCACATAATTTTGTCAAAGAGAAGGGAATAATAAGGTGGCTTTCTGTATGCTGACAGTATGGTGCTATGCCCCAGTAAGGCAATTAGAACAGGGGCTCAGCTAGATCAATTTGAACCTGAATTTCTGGTTTCTTCTTCTGCTTTGTTTCTTTGCCTGATTATAGGTTACTAAATTGTAATCCTGAGATAGGTTTTTAGGCATTGGACAACTTGGTGCTTTAGGAGTGTCTGGGTTCCTTAGTGATCATGTTCTGCAAGGATGTCTTTCTTGGAGAAAATGATCAATAACCAATAAAGGAGCTCCAGACCTTGGCCTAGTTCACAGAAGACATGGAGATGAAGATGCTTGTTTGAATACTGGAGATCTGAAGTGAAATGCAAATGTCTATTAAGGAGTTCTGCAAATTATATTTATATTTTGATTATCAGATTCCCAGGAAATCATCATAGGTTTTGGGCTGCTGCATATTTTAAAGGTGTTTTTTTTTTTTGTTTTGTTTTGTTTTGTTTGGCAAATGAACAATAATGAGTATTAAGTGCTTTAAACATTCTTTTGTGAGAAAGAAATAAATATCTACCCTGTACCTGAATTACACTGTATATTAAGTAGTTTTGTATTGTCTACTTTGAGTAAACATTAGACATAATCCCAAACCTAAGCTATTAGTAATTTTTCTTGGGTCAATCAGATGGCCCAGTGGATAGAGCACTAGCTCTG
This sequence comes from Sminthopsis crassicaudata, assembly GCF_048593235.1. Taxonomy (NCBI): domain Eukaryota; kingdom Metazoa; phylum Chordata; class Mammalia; order Dasyuromorphia; family Dasyuridae; genus Sminthopsis; species Sminthopsis crassicaudata. The sequence continues at coordinate 48,862,251 of NC_133619.1, forward strand.
GAGTCTGGAGAACGTGAGTTTAAATCTGTCCTCAGATACTTAATATGTACTTAGCTGTGTGACCCTGGGCAATTGTCTCGCATAAATAAATAAATAAAATGTTTCCCTGGGTCTGTGAGTTATTGATATAAAAAAAAAAAAGATACTGATGTTCACATCACCTACCAAAGTAGTAGTGGTCAGTCTCTTACAGGACTGAATTATTATTATTATTATTAATTATTATTATTATTATTTTATTGGGGTTAAGTGACTTGTCTAGGGTCACACAGCTAGGAAATGTTAAGTGTCTGAGAGCAGATTTGAACTCAGATCCTAATCCTTACTTCAGGGCTGATGCTCTAACCACAGAGCCACCTAGCTGCCCCTTGGGCAGCTGAATTTAATCTATAAGTATAAGACTGAGCTCTCCTTGTGGAGAGGGAAGAGGGAAAATTGATCTATCATTCCTTCCCTTTCCCAAACCTACCAACCATTATCATTATTAAACTTGCCACATATGAAAATGAGTTTTTTACATTTTTTTTGTTCCAAAGTGAATAAGGCAAGAAGATAAACTTTGGTCACAAAGTTTCTGTGGGAAAAGAATAAATGGAAAATTGTAATGTTCTGATCGTCTCTCTGTTGTAATCCTTTTCTGGGAGGAGGTTTCTTTTCTGTAATCTTTTCCTCTATGAGCAGGTTTCTTGGGAGGTTTCTGGAGCCTCCAGCCAGCCTCTTCTTCTTCTTGAATCCTGGCTCTGAATCTCCTCCAGCTCTTGTCCTTCCCCAGTCCAGACTGCTCTCCAAGCTCAATGTTGCCTCTTTTTATCCTCCCAGAGAATGGGCTTATGGGAAGAACCACTTCAACCAATGAGCTTGCTCCTCCTAGAATTCCTAAGGTGTAAATGCCCTTTAAAGGCCCAAACCAAAGGTCTGAGCCAGAGAACTGTCAAGTCAACCTGAGTTCTCACCTTGTAATTGTCCAGACAACCTGAATTCTCACCTTGTCACTGTCCAAACAACCTGAGTTCTCACCTAGTAATCCTAACAGAAAATGAAGTGAACAATTATTGAGAACATTGGAATAAAATAAAAAGAATGATAGGAAGTCAGGTTGGACTATGACAAGTACCTTGTAGTGAATATTACTAGGAATTCGAGAACCCTTCAATCTACAGTTCCTTAGTACCGTAATATTTGAGGTTTGCAAAGTACTTCATATATGTTATCTCATTTGATCTTCATAATCATAATTAAACACAAGGTAGGTAGCACAATCAGAACTGACCTGTCCAGAGTCTCCTTGTTCGTTATTATAGTTTATCCTTCGTTTTACAAAAGTACTAATGACATCCTGGGAAGATGTCTGGATCATCACTCTCTCTCAGTCACCAAAGTTCAGTGGCAAGACAAAAATCAAGACAACTGGTAATGGTCCAGGATGCATTGGATGATTTTGGCATCTTTGATGTCTGACAAAAGTTTAACCTCTCTACACTACCTGCATCCCTCTTTGTAAGAATCTGATCATGAAATTCAAACTCAGGTATTTCTAACTATAAATCCTGACCTCTATCCTCCATGCCATCTTGCTGTCTCCTTATGTCATTCATGAAGCTTCCATCTCCCTCACTATAAATACACACAATAAACACACACACACACACACACACACACACACACACACACACCCCGCTGTGCCATTATCACCTAAACCTCTATCCTGCTGACGTACCTGTATCAGATCATTAGAATTTACATTACTGGTTTGAAGCTTAAAAGTCCTTGATTCTACTACCCAACAGCTAGTGAGATAAAGGGAAGGGAAGTCTCCTATCTTTCTGCCAGGACTACCAACAAATTGCATCAATTAGTGCTGTGTAGTGGACACAATGATGGATTGGGAATCATTGGACCTGGGTATAAATCTCACCTCTGTGTCTTACAACAACATTGGGCAAACAGTAACTTTTCTTGGTCTTGGTTACTTCATTTGTACAATGAGGGGGATTAAATTAAGGCCCTTTTAGTTTTAAATTTATCATCCGATGACAATGAAAAACAAATTCTCCAAACAAATGAGTTTAGACACAAGATATGCTCTTTTAACATCTTTAAGGTAGAGAATATAAACATTAAACTCATCACTTTATAAAAAGAAAACCAAAACAATGAAACAATTTAACTAGTAAAACCACTATGAGAACTGGGCTTTGAGTACTTGCCTGTAAGAGAACTACTTTTGACAATTCTCTCAAGAGATAGATGCCTAGTGATATTATCACTTCACAACATGCTTTGGAAATGAGTGCCATGGTCACTGGCTCTTCTAGCGTGAGAACGTAAAACAGCTCATGAATTTAAGAGGTCATTTCCCTGAATGAATCATTTGCTTCCCCACCTCCATGCCCATGCCCATGCCATTCACTAATGCGGAAATATAATGGAACATTACAGTCCTCTGCTATAATAAAAAGTACTGCTATATATAATTTGGTATATATGGGACTTTTCTTTTTATCATTGCCTTTCTTGATATATATATACTCATGTCATAGATGTTCTTTTCTTTGTTTATGTATGTCTTAGTCACTTTTATTAGATTGCGAGACTTTTAGTGGTATGGAACCCATATCAAACCCATCAACCACTGCACCTAGTCCTAGCAGAGTATTATCCATATAGTAAGTGCTCTCTCTCTCACTATATATATAATATGTATATTATATATATATATATATATATATATATATATATATATATAAATAATATATACATATATATACATACACACACACACACATATATATATACACAAAAATTAAGCAATCAACTTTCTGTTATAAAAAGCACACATGATATTTTAAAGTTTAATCTGCCATATTAACCTTTTTTTTCCATAAATTTCTCAAGTTTAAACAACAAAACAAGAGCTGATTTGTTCCAATTTCCATGATGTAAATGCTCATGCTGAAAATGTAATCACTGAGAAGTTGGTTAGAGCTGACTCCAGCACACACTCCTGCAAAAAAAGAAAAAAAAAAAGACTTCTAATAAGGAAAAAGTCCTTTCTGTTGTTGGCTCTTAGCACACACCCTGGCACTTAATAGGAACTTAATAAATATTCATTGATTGATTGTTACTAACCTTCCCCTCTCCTCTTTCAAAAACAAAGCAAAGAGAGATTTAGAATGAAGAGAGATTTAGAATTATCTGAAGACAATTTGCTATGTATTTGCTCCATACCTGGTTTTACTGACCTGGTTACCAGTCCTTGAATTCAATTTAATAGTTGTTGGATTAAATATATATATGACTCAAACTTGTTTTTTAGTTGTAAATAAATCTGAAAAAAAATCTAAAGAATTGAAAACATGGAGCAATAGTGAAGCCAGAGAGAAAATAAGTTTAATAATTCATCTAAAACTTTTTCAAAACCTCAAGAAAAAATTTTAAAAATAAACATGGATAGACTTGCATGAAAGAACAGAGAAAAACGTGTAACACCAAGAGAATGTTGTATATAGTAAGAGCAATATTGTTTTAAGAACACCTTTGAGCAAATAAATCATTTTGACTATTATAAATACCCAATTGGCTGCAGAGGACATATAAAGTAAGATACTCTCAGCACCTAGAGAAAGAACTGAAATAAATAAATAAAATTTATTTAGAAGTAAATAAATAGAAATATTATAGAATGATTTTACATATATATATATATGTGTACACACATTTTGTTTAATGGTAGCCATCTCTAGAGCAGGAGAATGGAAAGGGAAAAATAAATTTACATGATAAATTTATTATATATTTAAAAGAAATAGCAAGTTGTACAGAAAAGATTTTTTGTTTCATTTGTAATCTTTTATACTATAGTATGAAAATGCTTGCTTTATTCCATAAATAAAAAGTAAATTAATAAAAAAAAGATCCTAAGTAACACATATCATAACTAGGAGATAATTGAAAAGGAGAGTGAAGGGATATTGAATGAATCAATCAACAAGCATTTATTAAATCCCCAGGTGTTAGGAGCTGTGCTGAGTGCTTGGGCTACCAAAACAAAAATACCTCCCCTCAAGATCTTCTGTTTTATTCACATGTATATATTATATTTACACATATATTAATTTTACATGTATATATTATTTACATATATACATGTATTTACATGCAAGTATACAATCAAAAGAAATACAAAACAAATGAGAGAGAATGGGGAGGCAATAAAAGCTTTCATGAATCAAGAAAGGCTTCTACCAGCCAATTCTACCTGAATTGTCTAGGTGAGCATCAGATTTCCTGTCAAAGGTGACATGGTACTCAACTTCACTGCATTCTTCAAACTTTTTCTTGCTTTCACCCCACAAATGCAACCTGATTCCAAAACTTGTCATTTCTATCTTTACAACATCCTGTATCTACATCATATGTCCTCATTATTCCTTAAGCTACCACTCAGGTATAAGTCCTCATCACAATCGGCCCTGTATTACTGCAGCATCCTAAGCTTAAGAGCTTAATAGATGATTGTTGCCTATTATCCCATTACTAAGCTTAATCAGAATTAGCAAAGGCTACATTTCATTTATTTCTTTTAGTGAGAGATACTGCTAAGGATATCCTAAAGGGGAAATGTTTTCTTGTTCAAATGTATTTAACAAGCATTTGTTATCTACTACTTCTTTCAAAGTGAAAACTATTATATTAGTTCATGAGTAATAAGGAATGATCCTGGATGACTTCCAAGGACCTTTTATATCACTATAAATGATCATGTCTATGAATGCTGATAGGGGATGAATATGTCAGTTATACCTGAATTATTACTGATATATAAGATGGCATGGTGTTTTGGGAAGAATGCTGAGTCTGGAGTCAAGTCTGGAGATACTTGGATTCAAATTCTGCTCATACTTTTTCGGACTGGGGCCATGAGCACTATGACTTTTAGTTTCCTCATTTGCTGAAAGAGGCTATGTTTTGAACTTATAAGAAGTTCTGTGAAGATCAAATGAGGCAATAAATACAAACTATTTTGAAGCTTTAAGATATATATGTCTATATTGATTATTATTAAATATTAAACTATTTTAAAATTGTTCACTGTGTTAAAATAAATTTCTCTTTATTTAAAAAAATGAAAATCTATTAAAATTATATTTTAGATAAAATTCAAGAGGGTTACTTTTTCCCTGTAAAACTATATTAGATATTTATTAAACTTTTGATTTTTTTTTTAGTTTGAATTTAACAAGTTCACTTCCCTTTAGCTAGTATTGACCTTTTTATTTTCACTGTACTTGTCTTTATGAAATTTGGTTGCTCCTTAATTCTCCCTCCTACTCTTTTTGGTGTTGAGAAACTAGAACCAGATATCTTTGAGTAGAAAATCTTGATGTCCTTTGATTTTCAATACTTGAAATCCTCATGTATCTTTTAACCTAATTAAGTTAAAAACCTAATTTTTAACAAGAAATTGAATCTTAGAATTGCATTTGGAAGGAATCTCTGAGATCATCAAGTCATCCCTTTATTTTACAGAAGAAGAAACTGCGGTCCAGGTCCAGAGAAGAGACAGAAACACACAGAAAGAGAGACAGAGAAAGAGACAGAGTTAAAGAGAGAAATCGAGAGAGACAGAGACAAAGAGAATTGCAGAGACGACAAAGAGAGACAGAGAGGAGAGACAGATAGACAAACAGACAGAGACAAAGTCAGAGAGATAGGGAGAGAGACAGAAACAGAGGCAGAGACAAAGAGAGACACACAGAGAGAGCCAGAGAAGAGAGAGACAGAAAGGGGGGGGGGGTGGAGGTGGAGATAGAGAGACAGAGAGATGGCACAATGGATAGAATGCTAATCAATCATGTCTCACTATCCATGGCCCCATTGGAATTTTCTTGGCAAAGATACTGGTATGGTTGCCATTTCCTTTTCCAACTCATTTTACAGATGAAAAAACTGAGATAACCAGAGATTAAGTGACTGCCCAGGGATGAACTGCTAGTAAATTTCTAAGACCAGATTTCTAAGCAGCTATGGGGTGCAATGGATAAAGAGACTATCCTTATCAGGAAGTCTTGAATTCAAAACCTGCCTCAGATACTTGTAATTATATTATCCTGGGCAATCATTTTATCTCTTTTGCCTCAGTTTCCTCATCTGTTAGATGGGGATGAAAATAAAAGCTTCTAGTTCCCAGGGTTGTTGTGAAGATTAAGGGAGATAGCATATGAAAAATGCTTTTCAAACCTTTAAGTGCTATATAAATGCTAGATACAATCTGTTAATCATATACAATGTTTCTATTGGAAGATGCAGACCAAATATTGCTATCTAGCAAGTTATAGGAGAAGGAAAAGTGAATAGAGGAGGAAGTGTGAGGAACAAAAGATAGAAAATAAGCAAACTCAAGGTCTTGCCAGAGGGTAAGGGGATTTGAATGAGAGAGGAGGAGTAGAGGGAGGGGAGGTGATATCATCAGCAACCTGATCACCAACCCCCATAACTAGATTAAAGAAAGGGCTTATTAAAGCCATTCAAAATGGAAAAGAAATAGATAATGATTTCAAACTTCAAATTTTTCCTGTGATTCAACAGAATAATTCTGCAGGTCAAGAAAGTAGAAAATGTGTTCCTTTTAATATGGATGTCCTTAAAGACCTGAAAAAAGCTTGCACTCTCTTTGGGGCTACATCAAATTATGTTAAAATATTAATACACAATTTGGCTTATGAAACTTTAACCCCTAGTGACTGGAAAATCATTGCAAAGTTGTGCTTAGAACCTGGACAAAATTTGTTGTGGTTTTCTGAATATAGTGAGCTCTGTAGGATTCAAGCCTAACCAAAATACTCAAAGTGGAGTTAATACTTCAATCACCTGTGATCTACTAAGAGGTGTAGGTTCTTATGCAGACGCTCAGTACAGATTAATTACTCCATAACAGCATTTGAGCAAATTTCTGCTGCTGCTATCAAAGCATGGGCTTCTCTCCCCAATAAAAAGTACAAGGGTGAGACATACACAAAAATTGTACAAGGAGCAAATGAACCCTTTGCTGATTTTGTGGCACATTTGCAGACAGTTGTCATATAGACTAATGGTGAAAACAGACACTTTGGTAAGGCAACTTGCTAGAGACAATGCCAATGAGGTTTATAGGAGGATTATACTAGGACTACATAGGGATGCTCCTTTAGAGGAGATCATAAGATGCTGTGCCACAGTGGGCACAAATACCTTTTATAGCCAGGCTGTGGTTCAGACTTCCCAAGATCCCAACATAGGAAGACAGAGTCCCTTTTGGCAAGGGACTTCCAGAGAGACTAGTCAATGCTTTCAATATGGTAAAATAGGCCATCTGAAAGCTCAATGTTGGCATAGAGACAGAGTGAGAAAACAGGCTGGGAGAACAAGACCCAAAACCCCATGTCCAAAATGCAACAGAAGACTCCATTGGGCATCAGAGTGTAGACTGATTCAGGGAAACGGGATGAGGGGCTCAACTCCAGGGCCCCAGGCAAAAAACACCTGGGGCATGATGGCAGCTAATGCCCCAGAGAGAGCCTCCAAGTCCAATACCCAGACATGACCAATCAGCCAGGAAGCCATCTAATGGGAGAAAGGGATTACACAATCAGTCAGCCAGGAAGCAACATGATGGGAGAAAGGGACTACATTAGGGAGGATAGAGTTGTATGCAGTTGGGATTACTGAGATACCCCCTGGAGAGGTGAAATCTGCTCCTCTCTAGCCTATGGATCCCTTGCCTCCAGGCACAGTAGGCTTGACCATTTCACCCCCTGAGAGTACTTACAAGACAGTGTTCATTCATACACTGATGTGGGAAACTGGGGAATGTGTAGATAATATCCTAGTCACTAATACAGACAGACAATGTGTGACTTATCAACCAGAAGAAGTAGCATCAGGTTTATTGATAGAGACCCCTAATAAGCAACCTGGTGACAGTCATCCATGTTCTGACTCCAAGCAGCAAAACTCAGGAATATACTGGACAGCAGCTGTGACAGCTGACCGACCTATGCTCACCATCTATATAAATGGCATACCATTAGAAGGACTGGTGGACACAGGTGCAGATTGCACAGTCATTAGAGGTAGCAACTGGCCCAGGCACTGGCCAAAGACTAAGGCAGACACCTACATGTCTGGGGTAGGAGGATCAATAGCAGCTGAAATTAGTGCTACCCCTTTAAGATGGATATTTGAAGGTGAAACAGGAGTTTTTATTCCTTTTATAGTTGAAAAAAATCCCCATCAATCTATGGGGAAGAGACATTTTACAACAATTTGGGTTAAAAATGAGTACTTGGGCTTTTTAGGCAGGGCTGCTGTTGAAGCCTGCCACCACTTTCACCTGTTCCTATCCAATGGAAAACTGATACACCAGTGTGGATAGAACAGTGGCCCTTAGGTAGCTATAAAATTCAAGCCTTACTAGACATAGTACAAGAACAACTTGACCAAGGACACTTACAACCTTCTCTAAGTCCTTGGAATTCCCCAGTATTTGTTGTAAAAAAGAAATCTGGAAAATGGAGGATGTTGACTGCTTTTTAGAAAGGTAAATGAACAGATGGAAACTATGGGAACTCTTCAACCTGGACTTCCATCTCCTACTCAGTTGCCTAGAGAATGGCCTCTGTGGGTTATAGACATTAAGGATTGTTTCTATTCTATCCCTCTAGATAAGGAGGATATGAAAAGATTTGCCTTTTCAGTGCGCAGCGTTGACTTAGCTGAGCCTTATAAAAGATATGAATGGACAGTTTTGCCACAGGGAATGAAAAACAGCCCTACTATGTGTCAAATGTATGTTGCTGCTGCTCTTACTCCAGTAAGAAAAGCATTTCCAAAAGTAATGTTATTACATTACATGGATGATATATTGGGATGTGCACCTGAGGAACAAATGTTAGAAGCATGTCTACAAAAAACCATAGAAACACTAAGGAATTATAAATTTCACATAGCTTCAGAAAAGATTCAAAGACATGCTCCTTTTCAATATTTAGGATATGAAGTATATCCTAAGGTGCTTACAGTACAAAAACTCTCCTTAAGAACAGAGAAGCTAAACACCTTAAATGACTTCCAAAAATTGATAGGAGATATCCAATGGATGCGTCCCGTGCTAGGCTTGACTACCTGTCAATTGCAACCATTATACGACATTTTAAGGGGAGATAGGGCTTTAAATTCACCACACCAACTTACAAAAGAAGCTCAAGAGGCTTTGAGACAAGTTGAACTGGCTTTATCCAATGTGGTTGAAAGAGTCACTCAAAAACCCTTGGAATATCAGTTTTTGCTACACAAGAGGGCACCCACAACAGTCCTTCATCAAGGAGACAGTGTGATAGAGTGGGTGAACCTCCCAGCACAACCAGAACAAAGCCTTATTCCTTACCCAGTGCTTGTGGCTAGAATTTTATTAAAGGCCATTAAACGAGCAGTACAATTATCTGGGATATGACCTGACAAGATATACACCTTTTATACTAATGCACAAGTTAATGTGTGCTGTGAAACCATCCCAGAGTGGCAAATTTCATTAGCCATGGATCCAAATTTTACACACGGGTCTCCATTAAAGATAACCGGACTGTTACATAATTGGTGATGGATTCTTGAAGAAAAGGTTACTAAAGTTCCTCTTAAAGGACCAACTATCTTTACAGAGGCATCCAAACATAATATTTGCACTATATATTCTCGTGACTTAACTATAGAGTAATCAGAACTCCTTTTCAGTCCACTCAGCAGAATGAATTGTATGCAATCATTCTAGCTCTTGCTTTTTATCCGGGAGACATAAATATAATATCTGATTCAGCCTATTCAGTAGGTGTGGTACAAAGAATTGCCACAGCTCAAGTAAAATTTGTAGCCTCCAATATATATATCAGCTCTTTAAGGAACTTCAAGAGCGAATGAGAAAGCATCCAGGTAAGATTTATATTTTTGCATGTCCACTCCCATAGTGGACTTCCAGGTCCTATTTTTGATGAGTAATTCAAAGGCAGATAGCCCTTCTAACCATGTTGGCCAGTACTCCTTTATTTCAAGAAGGCACAAGAATCTCATTCTAAAATATCATCAGGCTGCCTGAGCTTTACATTTACAATTTGGAATAACAAGAGAAGAAGCTAGGAGCCATAGTAAAAGCCTGTACAGCTTGCCTTCCTTTCCATGCTCCTACACTCCTCCAGGGAAGAACCTTCGTGGTTTGAGACCTAATGAAATTTGGCAAATGGATGTGACCCGTTATAAATCTTTTGATCATCTGTCTTTTATTCATGTTGTGGTAGAACACCTTTTCAGGATTCACATTTGGCAATACCAGCAGCAAAAGAGACAGCCCGAAGTGGTGTCACTGAATTCCTTATACAGAGCATTTGCAATTATGGGTGTGCGCACAAGCAATAAAAACAGACAGTGGGCCTGCATATACATCTAAACATTTTACACACTTTTGTGCACAGTATAAGATTTTACATACCACAGCCATACCCTTTAATCCTCAAGGACAGGCAATAGTAGAGAGAAGAAACAGAGATATTAAGACACTCCTCCAAAAACAAAAGAAAGGGGGAGTCACAGGTAACCCTAGAGAACTTCTAAATTTAGTTCTCTATACCATTAATTTTTTAATTTTTGGCAAAGATGCACTGGCTCGGGCAGACAGGTTTTATAACCCACCGGAAGGGCAGCGTCCAGTACAAGCAGCTCCACTGTCTTTAGATAATTGCCAGGTGATGTGGAGAGACCCAGAAAGTGATGAAGGGAAGGGACCAGTTAGGTTAACTGCTTGGGGGGAGAGGGTTTACTTGTATCTCCACAGATGGAGAAGGAATCAGATGGATGCCCATGAGCCATATTCGCCTTGTCCATCAGAGAGAGACGGAGCAGACCCTTGAAACAAAGGAGAAGACCCAAGAAACATCAGGTGGTTCCATTGCTGACTGTGTCCAACACTGAAAGAACCTGGCAGTTATGGCGTTTGACCCATGGACATCAAAAACTGTTGGACTTGAAAATCCGCAGGAATCATTGGATTCTCTGAGACATCATAAGACTATTGTAGGACTTGAAAGCCCTCAGGAATCATTGGATTCTCTGAGGCATCATAAGACTGTCGTGGGACTTCAAAACCTGTAGGGATCATTGGATTCCCTAACATATAAAAAGACTGATGTGGGACTTCAAAAACTTGTGGGGATCATTGGATTCCCTAACACGTGAAGCAATGGACAATAGATTGGTTTTGGACTATCTCTTGGTTGCTGAAGAAGGCGTATGTGTGTCTGGTGTTTACATACCCTCCTTCTAGGACTTCTGGAAATCTCTTACAATACCATGTTGATTTATATTGTTTGTTATATCACTACTTGCATGTACAATTCCTGTTTGTTACACCACATCGAGTCTGCACTGACTGTGGGGAGAGTCACCACTAATAGCCTCTGTGTTATTGCTATGTGCTTGTGTAATAACTCCCATGCTGATGGGTTTGTGCATACTTATCTCTAATAAGGCCCTTCAACCCAGAAACCTGCTAGCAAATCTCCACTTCTTTTTGGTGCTTTTCATCTCCCTTCCTGAGATGTCAAGGAAGGCGTGATAATCTCCTTTTTAGTGCTTTCATCTTCCCTCCTGAGAAGTCAGGGGGAGCGTGATCACCTCCTTTTTGGGGTTCTCACTTTCCTGAAAAGTTAGGGATGGCGCGACCTCCTGTGGTCTAAAACAAAAGAATGCAGGAGATGTAAAGGGCGAGAACTGAGCAATGCACTTGGATAATGAAGCACATGAGACTAATTGCCAATTGGACAGTTCCCTATTAACTTGTTTGAAAGTTGACCCTCCCCAACTGTTCTGTGCTGACTTGATTGGTGGGACAAAGAGGGGGAAGTGACTTGTGTGGGAGGAGTAGGAGGAGGAAGAGGAATTGAGACACAGAAGCTGACTCAGTCTCTCCTGGCATTTGAGGGAAGAAGGTGTGTGTGAGGTTGCTAGGCCTAACCCCCTGACCTTGACCATAAAAGATCAAGAATAAAGATGTTTAGTGATCCTGATTCCAGCTGATTTCTGGGAAGACAGAGTTCCAGCAGTCATGCCCCCACCCCCCGACTTCTCAGGAAGAGAAATGAAAAACACCAACGGGAAGTGGGGAGTCAAGACAGATATTGTTAGCAGGTTTCTGGTCTGAAGTGTTGTACTAGAAACAAGTATGCACAAACCCATTAGCATGGGGGGTTTTACACAAGCACATCACAATAATGCACAGGCTATTTAGTGATGATTCCTCTACAGCCAGTGCAGGCTCAATGTTGTGTAACAAACATGAATTGTACATGCAAGTAGTGATATAATAAACAATATGAATCAACATGTTGTTGTAAAAGATTTCCAGAAGTCCTAGAAGGAGGGTAGATAAACAACAATTCAGCAGCTATGCAATAGCACAAAACCAATCTATTGTCCATTGCTTCACATGTCAAGGAATCCAATGATTCCTGCAAGTTTTTGAAGTCCTGCAACAGTCTTATCATGTCTCAGAGATTCCAATGATTCCTGCAAGTTTTTGAAATCCTGCAACAGTCTTATCATGTCTCAGGATTCCAATTATTTCTGAGAATTTTCAAGTCCTACATCAATCTTATTAACAATTTTTGATGTCCATGAGTCAATTGCCATAACTGCCAGGCTCTTTCAGTGGTGGGCACAGTGAGTGATGGAAGCACCTGATGTTTCTTGGTTCTTCTCCTTCGTTTCAAGAGTCTGCTTTGTCTCTCTCTGATGGACAAAGCGAATATGGCTTGTTGGTACCCATCTGATTCCTTCTCCATCTGTAGAGATACAAGCAAACCATCTCCCCCAAGCAGTTAACCTATCTGGTCCCTTCCATTCACCACTTTCTGGGTCTCTCCATATGACCTGGAGATTATCTAAAGATAGTGGATTCCGATTCAAGTACACCTTTTCATAGTTTCGGCCCTTTACAATTCATAATTATGTTGTTATTTTTATTAACTCTCAAATCTATTCCCAAAGCCTCAATATGAGGAAAATTGCATTATTGCTCTCCAAGGGGTCTGTGAAAACTTCCCTTCTTTCTGAGGCAATTGGGGGGTAAGTGATTTGCCCAGTGTTAAGTGTCTGAGGTTAAATTTGAACTCAGGTCCTCCTTAATTTAGGGCTGGTACTCTATCCACTACACCATCTAGCTGCCACTCCTTCTTACTTTAGCTTCCATCTTCAGTCACTGAATGGGTGTTGCCTCACTCAAAGTGGGACCTGTTAAAGACTTTAGCTTAAAAAGGCTAAGATTCCCCACTGCAACTGGGGGCCATCTCCAGTCGCTCTGCTTTATGCCTGGCCAATGAACCCAGATGGCTGTGGAGGGGGAAGTGAGGCAGGTGATCTTGCACAGACTCCCTTACATAAATCCAATTCACCTGGATGTCATGGTATCCCCTCCCTGATGTCATGTCCTCTTCAAGAACAAAGGATGTTAAAACATAAACTTTAAAATAACCACATTAGGGGGTGGCAAGATGAAGACAATGATGGGCAGCATCTGAAAATGTCTAGATGCTTCTGCGAACAATTAAGGACCAAGGTCCATGGCAAGATAATAGAAGGAAGCCATTCTCGTGTGGTGAGCCGGCATATCCCCTGGTCAGAGGAAATACAATGTTCGGTGGCTTTATCACAAAACCACAGACACTTGCTGCTTTCTGAACTAGGAGTAACTTGTCAAACTGAAAAACTCAAGACCAAACTTGTCAGTTTGTAAAACTTTACGAAGGCAGAACTTGTTGGAGCAGCTAGACGAAACTCTCTTGAGCTCAGGCTGACAGGTTCCAAAACAGCCTGCTTATTAGTTATTAGTCATCTTCGATGTGCTTGCCAAAAAAGGAGAGTGTGTTGGGGAACATCTGGGGCAGCAAGCACAACACACCCTGCCGAGTTAAAATCAGTGAGGAAGTCAGCGGCGGAATTGGATATCGAAAACCAGCCAAACTTTCTGGGAGGATGAGCCAATTATCAGTGAGCTGATGGAGGAAGGAAGGGAACAGGAAGAGATTTTGCTCACTCATCTGAACTCCTCTCCAGAAATGAATAACTTACGTCACGTTTCTAAATTACATGATTCTGCGATCAATTTTATATAGCTGACATTTGCTAACTGACACTTGGATGCAGGCAATGAAACAGAATGGTTAAACCTGTGATATACCTTCTACCAATCTAGGTCAGCACTTTCTCTGCAAGTTCTTAAGAAGCTTCTTAAGACAGTGAGAGGGTAGGTAACTTGCTCAGGGTCACATGTGTCAGAGGCAAGGCTTGAGCCTAAGGCTTCCTGAATCCTGTGACCAGCTCTCTATCCACCATCCTTAAAAGTTTGGTATGTCATGGATCCTTTGGCAATCTGGGGATGCATATAGACTGCTCAGAATAATATGTTTAAATGGTTTAAATAAAATATATAGGATTACAAAGAGAACCAATTATATAGAAATGTAGTTTTCAAAATATTTTAAATATACTTTAAAAAGAAGTATGAATATACATATGGAGAGAGAGAAACAGACAGAAAGAGATGAAAGAGACAAACACACAGAGAGAAACAGAGACACAGACACACAACAACACATAAGGGGTGGAGGGAGAAAGGGAAGGAAGAAAGAAGGGAGGGAAGGAGAAAGAGAGAGAGAAAGGGATGGAAGGAGGGTGTGAGAGAGAATCATGTTAACTGACTTACCTAGGATTACCCAAGTAATAAATGGCTGAGATCAGATTTAATCTTTCAAGGTTGGTACTCTATCTACTTCATCAGCTAGCTGCCACTCAAAATATGTTTGTTTTTAAGAGTGTTGTGTCCCTCCATTACAGACACCTTGCTTCCTGTCACTGTGGATAAATACACCTAGCTAATTCATTATACCTTGGGGTAGCTAAGGGGTCCAGTTACTAGAGTTCTAGGCTTGGAATCAGGAAGACTTGGATTCAAATAGTACCTCAGATGCTTCTTATCTGTATGACTCTGGCAAAGACACTTAACCTGTTTGCCTGTTTTCTTATCTGTGAAAGGAGCAGAAGAAGGAAATGGTGAACCACTCCAGTATCTTTGCCAAGAAAACCCCAAATGGAGTCAGAACTAAACGATTATGTCTCTCAATTAAAAAAAAAACACCAAAGACTAGTAGAAAAATTTATTTGATAATTGTAAAGAACCAGTTGCTTTCTATTATAAATTATATGAACAAAACAGGTCAGAATTATGACTTAGGAAGAAATTGTGTTTAAATCAGAATTTTGTCTTTTTCACCATTTGGACCTCTAGTTGAGAGACAACTGAATTAACAAAGCAAAGTACTAGTGTGTGTTTTGTTTTTTTTTTCAGAAAGAAGTGATTACTAAAAAAGCTCTTTTATTCCAGAGAAATTATTTCATTCAAGAGCTGCCATTGTATTATTGCCCAAAACAGGGATGAAGGCTTTTAATCTGTCTCAGGCTTCCCCAGGGTCTGATTATTCTGGGGAAAGTCCTCTTTGATTTGAAATATAAGGATATATAGGGGGTGTTCACTAAATATGTCTGCTTTTTTGATCTTCAGATAACTATTTTTTTTTAATTTGTTTAAAATTTTCTTGTTCTTGTTTCTTAATTTAACATTGTGGGGGAGGGGAGGAGTAAAATATATTTGAAGAGAGATGAAGAATAAATTTTTTTTTCTTTTTTTTTTTTAAATTGAATCAGAGGTAAGGACAACATAATATGCTGGATTATGTGGATTGAAATTTTCTGTCTAATATTAGGTGTATGACCTTGGACACTTTACATTTGTATAACCCCCCTGACTCCTTGAGAATTATGTACTGAGTCATAGAAAAGTTTCAGTCTGTGCTCTATGCTAACAAATGCTCAACTACTCTGGGCACTCCAGATCAGAAGAGAAATGCTGCCCTAGTTGCTACTAATTATGTAAGACTATATTATAGACACTATATAAATGTTCATTTCTCTGCTAAAAACAAAACATAACAAAAACCTGAGCCAAATCAACATGTTGGTTGGCATCTTGTTGGGGAGGAAAAACATCTTTTGTGCTATGATGCATGATTAGAAGCACCATGATGTGGAAAGTTCACTGGATTTAGAGCCAATCAGTTAAGTGAATGGAATAAATCAGACTTCTAATGAACTCCCAGCTCATCTTCTTAATTCTTAGGTGACCATGGTGAACAAGTCAGGGCCTCCCTGGCTTTTAAATATCTCATCTGTAAACTGAAGGACATAGACAACATGACCTGTAAGATCATTATTAAGCTTCAAATAATCATCCTAGATTTGGGCATTGACTTTTGGATTTTAGGTGTCCTTTCTCCTGATTTGGGAAAAAAAATAAACTTAAAAGGGGAAGTGGTTAGGGATTAAATCTGTGGTTTCATTGACACTGTGTGTGTGTGTGTGTGTGTGTGTGTGTGTGTGTGTGTGTGTGTAATAAACTCTTTCTCAGAATAATATTATGTGTATGAAATAAATTATGTAAGATAAGGAAACCAATTACAATTATCAAATATTAAGAGTTCCATGTTCACATAGTCCTTTCCCTTGGCTTTTAATTATCACATCTTTAAACTGTAGAACATAGACTACATTACCTGTAAGATCTTTATTAGGTTTTAAATAATTATCCTGGATTTGGCATTGACTTTTGTACCTTAGGTGGTCTTTCTCCTGATTTGGAAGAAAAATAATTTAAAAGGGGAAGTAGTTAGGAATTAAATCTGTGGTTTCATTGACACTCTGTGTGTGTGTGTGTGTGTGTGTGTGTGTGTGTGTATGTGTGTGTAAAATACAACTCTTTAGTAATTTAGTGAAGAACATGGACTTTTTCTCAGAATAATATTAAGTATATAAAATAGGTTACTTAAGATAAGGAAACCAATTACAATGACCAAATAGTAAGAGTTCCAAATTCACAGTCCTTGGATCTCAAGTAAAGACCCCCACAACATAGCAAAGTTGTTGATATAAGAAACTCTGTTTACCAATTTGAGTCAGCCCTTTCTCTTCCGTTTATCAAGACTTCTTAAGGAGAGAAGTAATTTTTGTTCTTTGAGACTCATTTTCTACCCATAAATTTTTATGTGACCCTGGGTATGTAGATTAGATATATAAAAGATATACAAAGCAAACACTTATAACAAATCAGTATTTTATAACCTCCCTTTCAGTTACAAAATCCCATCTAGAGATTGAAGAAGCTGGGGATTTATAATTCTAAAGGGGTTCATTGAGAGCATTGAGAGATTAAGTGATTTCTATAGTCACACTTTTGCCATAAGTGGGACTTGAATCTGTCTTCTTAGATCCACTTGCTCTCACTACCAACTTTTTATTTATTTTTCATTATAGCTTTTTATTTACAAGATGCATGGGTAATTTTTCAGCATTGACAATTGCCAAACCTTTTGTTCCAACTTTTCCTCTCCTTCTCCCCACCCCTTCCCCCACATGGCAGGTTGACCAATACATGTTAAATATGTTAAAGTATAAGCCAAATACAATATATGTATACATGTCCATATAGTTATTTTGCTGTACAAAAAGAATGAGACTTTGAAATAGTGTGCAATTAGCCTGTGAAGGAAATCAAAAAAGCAGGCGGACAAAAAGAGGGATTGGGAATTCTATGTAGTGATTCATAGTCATCTCCCAGAGTTCTTTCGCTGGGTGTAGATGGTTCAGTTCATTACTGCTCTATTGGAACTGATTTGGTTCATCTCATTGTTGGAGAGGGCCTCGTCCATCAGAATTGATCATCATACAGTATTGTTGAAGTATATAATGATCTCCTAGTCCTGCTCATTTCACTCAGCATCAATTCATGACACTATCAAGTTTTTAAATTTTTTTTCAATTAAAACTTTTCATTTTCTTTTTTTTTATTAAAATTTTTTAATTTTCAAAACATATGCATGAGCAAGTCTTCAACATTAGCCTTGCACAAAAACAAACAAACAAACAAACAAAAAACAACTGTGTTCCAATTCCCCCCTTTTCCCCAGGTCCTCTTCTAGATGGCAAGTAGTCCAATATGTGTTAAAACATGGTAAGCTTTTCATTTTCAAAATAAATACATGGAGAATTTTCAACATTCCCCTTTACAAAATCGTGTGTTCTAATTTCCCCCCCCCCTTCCTCCTTTCTCTCTTCTCCCCTAGATGGCAAGTAGTCCAATCTAGTTTTCCCCCTCCTCTCCTCGAAGGCAAGCAATCCAGTATGTTAAACATGTGCAATTCTCCTATAGATATAAAATGTTTTTTAAGTAAAGAAAGAAAGGCGAGGAAAGGAAAACACTCTCTAATTCAAAAGTTATTCTCTTGGAGGAAGACCTCTCTCTGAGCCAGTTGGGAACCTGTCACTCATCACCTGAGATCTGGAAACATTCACTGGAAAAGCGATGCAATATTCCAGACGCGTGGTCTGGCCCACGTGGCTCCGAGATCCCCAAATTCGGGGATGTGCTCCCGCACTGAAGTTTAATTTTTACAAAAACTAAAATGCGACAAGGCTGCTTTAAGAGAGAAACAGGAAGTTGTAACTGGAAGGCAACTGAATACTAAGCTGGGGCGGTATGCCTCGAAGCTGCGACTAAGTGGATGTGGTTGCAGACCCAGGACGTACGCCTCCTGGCCCGGACTTCTCCTGCAAAAGTTGTGGAGGGAGCGGGCGGCTCGCCTCCATCCCGGCTGTCGGCTCGGGCGAGCCCCTCGAGGACCCGCCATGGGGAGTCTCCGATTCCTGTCCCCCCAAGAGGAGTCTCAGTTCCAGCACCAGGGCGCGGTGGAGCTGCTGGTCTTTAATTTCCTTCTCATCCTGACCATCCTCACGATATGGTTATTCAAAAACCATCGGTTCCGTTTCTTGCACGAAACTGGAGGGGCCATGCTGTACGGTGAGTGTCGCGTGTCCCTCCTCCCGCGACGCGCTCGCCACATTCACTGCCTGGGAAACTTGTTGCCCGGGCGCCGGGGAGGGACCCGGGCTGGCCCCCGCGGGGCCCGGCGAGCACCTGGAAATGTCATTAGTCCTAGAGGAGAGAGGCTGGGCGACGCTGCCAGGGGACAGCCCGCCCGCATCCTTCTGGCCTCGGCGGGGCCGGGGCAGCAGCTCGGAGCTGCCGGTCCCCGGCTCTGCCCTCCCGGGCGATCGCGTGGACAGACGGGAATCCATTGTCACGCAGGGAGCGATGCGCTTTCATGTTGTTTTGATGGTGAGGATGGGAGACGGACTTCTTCACTCGGGGCAAACTTCCACGGGGGCCAGGCTGCCGGAGAGGCAGCGTGCGGATCCGGGCCCGCCGGGGTGTTAGGCTCGGAACCCCGGCCCGGGTGCCCCTGGCCAAGCGGGCGCCGACGTTGGTGTTTCGCAGTCACGCTGACGTTCCCTACACAGCCCATGTAACCCACCCCACCGGCTCTGAACTTTGGGCTTTCAGTTAATTTATCCTTGTTTTCCAGCCTAGAGTTTGAGACTGATGGGTTTCGGGTGGAGGGGATGGGGAGATTGTTTTACTTTGCTCACTCCGTGAAGGGATGGGGTTTGGAAGCCCAACGCGGAGTAAACGGTTCCTCAGCTCTGCTCCTCTCGGGCAAATTACTTTAATCTCTGTGGGCCTCAGTTTCCTCATCTGGAAAATGAAAAGTTTCAACTAGATGATCTTTGTGGTCCCTAGCAGTTCAAGTGTCAGCTAGGTGAAGAATTCCCGGACTTGTTCAGTTCAAATCCTGCCTCCGACACTTCCAGGTTTGTGAGCCTGGGCCGTTCTGTGCCTCAGTTTCCTCAGTGGTAAACAGGAATAGAAATAGCACTCACCTCCCAGGGTTGTTGTGAGGAACAAATTATATTTGTTTAGTTCTTTGCAAAACCACTAAATAAATGTTAGCTGTTCTTATGATTAGATCTAGGTTTCTAGGACTGAATACACATCAGTTTAATTCATTAAACCCCCAAACAAAGCTATCTTATCTGCTGATTTGGGACTCTGTGCGTTTTAGAGAGAGTCTTGGGCTAGATTACCTAGCCACCTTCCAGGAGGGAAATAAAAGTAGTGTTGGTGATTTTTGCAAGTCCCAATACAGGCTGTAATGTATGTTAAGGGCACAGCTTTGAATGAAGTAACAGAAGGATGGACAACAATTAAGTGAGTAGTGGATACAAAATTGGGCTAATATATGTTTAATAGTATTTTCTGATCCAAATGGCCTTAGAGATTGTGAGTCCAACTCTGCCCTCTTACCTGGCGGAGCATGATTCACTTTTAGTGGACTGGACTTGGAATGCGGAAGACATTATATCTCACCTCAGGCACTCACTTATTATCTTTATGGCTTCTGATAAGGTTAAAGACTCTTAATCTCAGTTTCCTCATCAGTAAAATGGAAGTAATAACATATTGTGGAGGTGAATCAAAAGAGATAACATCTGATATGCTTTTCCATCCTTTAAGCATTATTGTAAACGTTGGCCACAATTTGAGTCCTCATTCTCCGTCACTGAATCCCATGATCTTTCAATCAGCAAGCATTAACTAAGTACCTACAATGTGCTAGGCACTGGGTATACAAAGGCAGCAGTAAAGCAGCTCCACTCTCACTGAAATTCCATTATTATATTGGTGTTAGAAGAAAGGACTAGCTCTCATTTTAAAAAATAATCATGTTTTGTTATGATGTTATATAACTCTTTGCCGTTGTGTTCCAAGATACATGATGTGACTTGTTGTACCCAAATCTGTATAATTCAAAAGCCATGCTGTAACAGCATCCTGCTGCTGTCACTTATTTCTGTGGGGTACTTTAAAGATCAGGCCGAAGATTTGGAATATTAAAAGTGTTACTATGCATTTAGAACTGTAGGATCATACGTATCTAGAACTTGAAAGGAAGGAGCACATCTACTCCAGTGGTATTAAGCTCAAATAGGAAGGGAACTAAGAGAAAGGAGAATGAAATGAAACATAAGGATCCTGGTGAATATATATTGACTTAGAAAAACACAAAATAACATCATCTATTTGTATTGTAAAATATTCCCCAATTACATTTTAATATGATCCCTTCTTTACTAAAGAGTGTTGCTGATGGATAGAATGACAGTCCTAGAATACTGGAATGTTTGTCCTTTGTCTCACAAAAAAATCCTCAAAAAAAAAAAAACAACTAAACAAACAAACAAAAAATTGTGCACTTACTTACATAGTAGTAAAGCTTGTGGCAAAAAAGCATCAACACTACCTTTATTTCCCTACTCAGATATTGCAGGATAATCCAGCAAAGACTTAAACTCTAAAACGGAATTCAAAATCAGGTTTGAGGCATTTACTTAACTATGTGGACAAGTAACTTAAACTCTATCTCTGTTTCCTCATCTGTAAAATGGGGATAATAATACCTGGCTCCTAGGGTTGTTGTGAAATCAGAGGAGATAATAATAAAGTGCTTAACACATTGCCTAACACACAGAAATCACTGTGTAAATGTTAGCTATGATGATGATGATGGTAGTGATGTGGACCTCATGGGGTCACATTTTTGGTGCTTCTGATCTAATCTGGCTATTTCATTGTACAGTGTGATTTACTCAAAATTACCCTGGCAGTCAGGAGGAGGCTGGGAAATGAATGGAGGTGTTCTGGCTCCAAAAGGAGCATATTTTAAACTTCCTATCTGAATAAATCAATTCATCTAGTGACCCCATGTGCATTTAAATAGCTCTGTCCTTCCCTGAGAAGCTAAGGTGGGAGGGACAAAGTGAGTCATTTAAAAACTCATGGGGCTAATTTTATTTTGCAATCCGATGGTTACCTTTGGAGCTGTATCAGGTCACATATATCCATCTGCTACCAAACCATGATGCTAATCACTTGGTGAATAGATAAGCCCTTTTCATTTCCTAGGAAAGGCACAGATTGATGGGTCGCCTGACTAATGGCTAAAAGTGAAATAGAAAGGAAATGAAAGCGTCTAGAAATAGAAACCGGTCTCCAGTCTCCCACTCTTCTCTAGAGCTTGGACTTCTTTTCTCTATCCCGATGACATATAATCAATGAGGAAAAATAACATGACCCACTATGACACAAAGTATGTTAACTTCTGGTACTAAATTCAACTGCTATCTCTGGTGCAGTAGATCAATACAGATTTAAAAGATGGTGACTTTTTGGTAACAGGTAAAATTTTCTGCCATTGATGATGCTCAGCTTAGGAAGCCTGAGTTCTACTTTGGGCTCTGCCATTGATTATTCATCTTTTTAGGCTTTAGTTGTTTTATTTCATTTTATTTTCAAAAAGCTCCACAATTTTATCAGACCACAAGACTTTGACACAAATTTTGCCAATTTCTGCCGGATGATGCTATGGGAGGAACTTTCGAAGCCACTGAGTCTAGCTCTCTCATTTTACAAATGACTGTTTTTTCTAGGTGTCTCATTCCATTTGTTATCTTTTAAAACTCACATAAAGATTTCATCTTTTACAAATACTTTGTTTTCCTCTTCTCAGACTCAGAAACTTACATGTCTACATTATAAGATGTGAAAGATTTCTTCAGAATTTAGACAGAATATTAATGTATGTTCTACCTAAACAAATGTAGGTTTAAGGCTAAAAATAGTGTCAATATGTAGGCCTCTGTGGTTCTTATTCTCTTTAAGTAGTGAAAAATTGGGGGGGGGCGTGTAGAGGGAATTTAGGAACTTTTAGATCTGAGTTTTCATCATTATCATGACAGCTAATGTTCCAGACACTGTGCTAAATGCCTTACAATCTCACAAAATGCCTTATTATCTTATTTGATCCCCACAACAGCCCTGGAAAGTAGGTAATATTCTTATCCCCATTTTATGGAGAGGAAAACTGAGGAAGGCAAAAGTTAAGTGATCTGCTCAAAGTCATATGATTAGGAAGTATCTGAGTGAATTTAAACTTAGGTCTGGATTTCAGGTCTGTTGCTGTCCACTGCCACTAACCATCCACCATCAATGTGGATAATTGATAGATACTCTTCACTGACATAGCTCAGTAATTTTTCCAGTTTATATTGTCTTTGAGAGTTGCCAGAAGCATTGAGAGGTGAGAGGTTCAGTGTCTTGCCAATGATTATGCAGCCAGAATATATCTGAGGCAGGGTTTGAAACTAGGCTTTCCTGCCTGGCTTCTGGATGGACCTCCATCACTGCTGATTCTAAAAGTAGAAGGGACAGAAGGATTATGATGAAATATATTTTGATGACTGTATACTTTTAGTTCCAGTTTTGCATAATCTCATTTCACAAGTTCCAACCCATTGGATAATAATAATATTAGTAATTTAATAACCCAATGATAATATCTATTTAGTAATAATTAATGATATTATTATAATTATTATATTATTAAGGTGATATCATCTTAATGGTTTGCAAGATCCGTTACATATATTATCTCAAGTGGTCCTCCAATTTGTGGATAAGTCTTATCTGAAGCTCCAAGAGATAAAACTATTTGATTAGAGAAACACATCCTTTAAATTTCAGGGGCAGTATTTGAACTTTCATCTTCCTGACTCCAGATATAGAACTCCATATACCAGGCCTTTTTCTTCTTTCTTTGATCTCTGTAGAACATAGGCCTAGGATTTAACCACTTTAATTTATACCTCTTCTGCAAAGCCAAATCATTCTTCTTCTTCTTCTTCTTTTTTAACTGGTATTTTATTTTTCCAAATACATGCAAAGATAGTTTTCAACATTTACCTTTGCAGAACCCTGTGTTGCGAATCTTTTACCCTCTCCCCTCCTGACCAAGACAGCAAGTAATTGTTTACATGTGTACAATTTTAAGGCCAAATTAAAATACTTTTTCCTCCCCAAAGATTTCCTTGGTTAGCCCTGACTAAAATGATCTTGAGAACCTTATTATTTATTTCTCTTTTTGTATTTTCACCTTTTACCATAATGATTTGTGTACATGTATTTGTGCATCTTCCTACCCAAATACAAGTTCCTTGGAGGCAAGGCCTGTGTCTTACACTTCCTTGTATCTTCCACTGTGTCTAGCTCAGCATCTTGCATACAATTGCCATTACAAGTGATAGTTTTTGAGTGTTCGGAGCTATCAAAGATATAAAGCTGGAAGAACCTTTCAGGCTCCCCTCACTTTACAGATGGGGAAACTAAGGCCTGCATCTGCATCTGTTAAATACTTCCTCAATGTCCCAGATGTGACCTGTGACATAGAGGAAGGCTAGGAATTTCAAGCTACATCTTCTCAGTCTCATGCTTTTTCCCCTAAACCATATGGAACGAATGAACCATCAATCTTTTCATCTTACATATTTCCTTAAAGATGCTAAATGCTAAACCTATAATTAGTAGAAAAATTATATTAGATTGATGTCAAAAAATGATTGTGGTTTTGATTTTTATCTCATAAATCTTTAGAGACATGCAAAAATACTTCCTAATGAATAAATAATTCTTAATGGGGATGCTGAGATGTATTGAATCACAATGATAAATGATTTTTATTTGTGATAAATATTCAGAAATAGGTTTCATAATCCTTCTGAGGATGAGTGTAGGGATGGTTTCTATATATCCTTGACAACTAACTTCATGTCAGATTTTATGTTTTTTCATCTTTTTTAAAAATTATTTTTCCCCGATAGTACTTTATTTTTCCAATTACATGTAAAGATAATTTTCAACATTCATTTTTGTAAAACTTTGTGTTCTAAATGTTTCTCCTTCTCTCCCTTGCCTCCCTTCCCTACTCCCCAAGACAAGCAATCTGATATAGGTTATATATGTGCAATCTTTTAAAAATATATTTCCATCTTTGTCATGTTATACAAGAAAAATCAGACCAAAAAAAATTAAACCAAAAAAGGAAAAATACTGTGCTTTGATCTACATTCAATCTCCATAATTTTCTCTCTGACTGTGATTGACATTTTCCATCCCAAGTCTATTGGAATTGTCTTGAATCACTGCATTGTTGAGAAAAGCCAAGTTCATCATAGTTGATCATCACATGATGATCTTGTTGCTGTGTACAATGTTCTCCTAGTTCTGCTCATTTCACCCAACATCAGTTCATGCAAGTCTTTGCAAGGTTTTCTGAAATCAGCCTGTTTATCATTTGTTATGAAACAGCAATATTTGTTTGTTTCTTTATATACCCTCACTTATTCAGCCATTCTCCAAGTAATGGGCATCCACTCAATTTCCAGTTCCTTGCCACTACAAAAATAGTTGCTACAAACATTTTTGCATGTATACATCCTTTCCCCTTTTTTGTGATTCCTTGGGACACAGACCTAATAGTGATACTAGTGGATCAAAGGTTATGCACAGTATTATAGACCCTTTGGACATAGTTCCAAATTGCTCTCCAGAATGGCACTTAGTGTTTTCCCACATCCCCACCAGCATTTATCATTATCTTTTCCTGTCATCTTGGCCAATCTGTCTCTCATATTTTTAAGAAGCTTGAGAAGACAGAACATGATCAATGTCTTTTCCTCTCCCTCTCTCTCTTTCTTTCCTTCTTCTTCTCCTTTCATAATCTTTTCCTTCTCTCTCACCATTGACTAAAAAGTGGAGAAAATGATTGTATTCTATGGAAGGTCCTTAGGGACAATGGGAAGTTGTTAGGATGCTTCAGGATATTGTTTGGTGCTTGAGAGTCTTGGTGTTGGGAGCTAAGTGGGAGTGCATCAATAAGGGGTGAGAGTTATTGAGTTTGGAACATAAGCCCCCATTAGTATGTTTCTATGTGATCTGAGAAATGAAAGTGAATTTACTGATATGCTCTGGCAGGAGAGAGAAACAAGAGACTGGTTCTCAGTACCACGTATAGGGCTTGCCATGTTGCTCTTCTCCTATGAATGGAGGTAGGGCTATGTGCCTGATACATAGTCCCCCCCCACCTCCAGCCCACTACCAATGCATGATATGCTAGTACAGAAAAGCAATAACGTAATGCTGAAGTGATTGTGGTTTTAATCTATAACCACAGGAATAACAATAGAAAGTATAGATTTCTCTCCATCATTACTTTACTGAATAGTGGGCAGCTGAACTCATTTCCAGATTTCTGGTTTGGAAGGCGATTACCCAGGGGGATATCAGATGACCTAAGGATTTTTCATGGTAAGTCATACGGTTAGAAATGCTACCAAAAACAAAAAATCAAAAGTGAAAAAGTCAATAGTCAAAGCAATATAGATTTTTTTACACCAATCAACTGAATCCTGGCTCTTAACCAGAGCCCAACTTTGCCATGACTTATAACCAGAAGTATGTGGGGAAAATTGATGAATAAAGAGCAACAAAAAGGAAAAAAAGTGGGGAAAATAAAACCTCTCAGGGTGGTTGTGAGAATAAAAATGAAGTAATATTTGTAAATAAATTTATAAACACTAAAGCCCTATGTAAATGTTATTTTATTATAAAAAAGTGAAAAATGACAGCACTTACATTTCAGTATAAAAAGAAACTTATCCCAGAGCTCCAATACTCTATTTCTAAGTGCTGCCTGGATATTTTACCTGAACGATGATACCCCAAGCTCTACTTGTTCTAAGCTGAACTCATTATTTCCCTAAAACAACAACCAACTATCCAGTCAAGAAAGATAAAATTCCCACATTGGCCATGTCCAAACAATCTGATCCCTGAATCCCCGGATGGAATGCCTTCTTAATGGAGAGTACCACCATTTCCCAATGCTTTATTCCTACATCTCATGATAGACACTAAATCAATGGTTAAGTCAACTCAGCCTCTGCACTATCTCCTGTTTCTGCTCTCTCTTTTCTCTTTCTATTATAACCTCACCAATTCAGGAGGCCCTCACTTTTTCTTGTCTAGACACAAAAGCTTTCTAACTCAATTGATGATCTTTTTCCAGTCATTCTATCATAAAAATAATAATAATTGGAATAAAATATTAATAATTATTAATAATATCACATTCATATAGTACCTTAAATTTAGCAAAAATACTTTATAAATATCTCATTTAATCTTGGGAGTTGAATACTCTAATTTTCCCCATTCTCCAGATGGGGAAACTGAGGCAGGTCATGGATAATCATGTTACTTGTCTAGGATCACACAAGTAGTTAATGTCTAAAGCCAGATTTGAACTTAAACCCAGCCCTGCTGTTCTATCCTCTGAAACACCTTAGTGCCTCAGAAGTCTGGAAAGTTGCTAGAATTCACTACTCTGATCCCCTTTCATCTAGTTAATTGCTCCTCATTGTCTACTTGAGATGATATTCTTAATTCTGGCACTCAGGGTCCTTCACTATCTCAGACTGATTTTAAATCATTATTTTGTGAATTTGATTTGTCTTTTGTCTTTTTTCTACATCCCCAACACTTAGCACAGTGCCTAGTACATAGTAGATGCATAATGAATGTTTTGATTGACTGACTGACTCCAGCTCCCTTTGCCTACTGTTGTTCCCTACTATTCCTCTTCCTATTTCTCATGTTAGAGACAGACCAGGATGTTTTCTGTTCCTTTTTCCTGCAGTTTCACTGCCTTTGCACAAGCCATTGTATGTGGGTACTGTAGACTTCCTCCCTTTTTATACATTGAGGTTTCCTTCTCCCTTTTGGGCCCCTTGGAAATATTATCTCTTCCATTTTGCCTTCCATAAACTTCCTCTCCCAAAATATACATGATCTCTCTTTCTGAAAGTTTCTCATAGTAGTGGTTTAATGAGTTCTTTCCTTTGGTCAATCAGTCAATTTATTACACGCTCACTATGTGTCAAGCATTGTTAATATGATAAAAGATGTGAAAAAAAAGATATTTCTTACCCTCAAGGAGCTTATAATCAAATGAGGGAAGACAGCACAAAAAAAGGAAACTGAAAAGGGAAAGGGGATTTCCCAGACATGGTGGAAAAAGGAGAAAAGTCCCAGAGTAGCCAGCCAGGGGAGAAATGGAATTATATATAGATTTATATAATAGTAACTAATAATAATAGCTAACATTTATATGGTGCTTTACTAGGTAAGATTACTTTGCTTTACAATTATTATTTCATTTAATTCTTACAGCAATCCTGGAAGGTAGGTATAAATATTATTATTCCTATTCTACAAATGAGAAACTGAGACAAATAGCGATACGTACCTTGTCCAACATCACATAGCTAATAAGTGTTGAGGACTTTACAAAGATTAAACAAGTTGCCAATGTCACAGAATGTAATAGCTGAGGCTAGATTTTATCTCAGGTCTTCTTGGCAACAAGTCTGGAATTTTATCCATAGTGTTGCCTAAACTACTTCCATGTGTTTATATACACATTTTATTTTCCTCTGTATCATATTTCTGTGCCTACCATCTCAGTGTAAACTCCTTGAGAGTGTAATGTGTTATGTAATAATAGTAGCCCCCTTTTCTATACTTTTTAAAGATTGTAGCAGTTTTCTCACACAGACCCTATAAATGGGTATGGAAGAAATTTTCAAACCCATTTTAGATGCCATATTTGATTCTTTGGGGGTGATTTGCTTAAAGTCACAGAGCTAGTGTAAGAGTCAGGATTCTCCTGATTTCAAATCATATACTCTTATAAACCTATAAGGTATAGTGGAAGGAATAAGTGTGAAGAAGCTAATAAACATGCTTGAAATAAGGAAAATCTGAGTTTAAATCCAGTCTCAGACACACTACCTTGTACACTTTGGGGCAAATTTGCCTCAGTTTCCTCATCTGTAAAATGCAAATATTAATAATATCTAACTCACAGGGTTGTTGTAAGGATAAAATGAGGTATTTGTAAAGTACTTAACATAATTTCTGGCACATAACAGGCATAATATAAATGCTCTCTATTATTATTATTATTATTACTTCCTCTGGTAGAAAGCTTTCAATTCCCATATATAGCCTTGTATACAGAAGGCACTTAGTAAATGTTTGCTAAGTTGAAATGAAAAGAAAAAAAAAGTGAATATAGACTTGGAAAACTGTAGCCCCGAATGCTTATGGTGGTAGTCTATTCTATAAGGGATAAAGACTAAACTTTCAGTTTCATTGGAAGAAGGATGCTTTTAGTAAGGAAACTCCTTCTGTCCACGCAGGTCAGCACCTTTCCTGTACCCTATGGTCTTAGATATTTGTCTAGGACACTGAGTAAATCTCAGTGACTAGACCTGGGCCAAATAGGTAGTTTATTTCAGAGTAATGGATAGCTCTGAGGCCATCTCTGAGCTTTAATTCCAAGATATTAATCTTGAGAGAAATAATTATTAATAATCAATGATTTGGGAAGATCCAGAGTCTCCCCTTTTCTCCAAAGCTCATTTCAAAGTTTCAGGCTCTGGAAGGACATTACTGATAAAGAGATCTGTTAATTTTCTTTTCTTTTTTTATTAAAGCTTTTTATTTTTCAAAAGATAAGCATGGACAATTCTTCAACATTAGCCCTTGCAAACCCCTGTGTTCCAATTTTTCCCTCCTTCCCTATACCCTTCTCTAGATGGCAAGTAGTCCAATATATGTTAAATATGTTAGAAATATATGTTAAATCCAATATATGTATATATTTATACAATTATCCTGTTGCACAAGAAAAAAAGAGAAGCAAAATAAAATGCAAGTAAATAATAACAAAAAAAGTGAAAGTGCTATGTTGTGAACCACACTCAGTTCCCACAGTCCTCTCTCTGGGTGAGATCTGTTAATTTTCTTAACAATCTTGTTCAGACCCTACCTAGATGAGGTTCTATTAAGGTTTATGTGGGGATGAATTCTTTGTTTAGACTGCCCCAGTTTGGGGTAATTTAGAAGTAAATGACATAATGCAAGTTTATTAGAATGGCCTAACTCCTCATTATAAAATTCATTCTCTCCTTAACTAATCAGAGTTGATTGCTACCTTCTGAAACATCACTTTCCCAAGGTCATGTAACCCTTGAGCCTGCCCCTTCCATGAGATTCTTTGGCATTTGAGAGCGCCACTGACCCCTTTTATTAAAATGCTGACTTCATTATTAAAATAACTAATTATCCAGAAATTTTGTCTCTTGAACTTTTTAAATGTTACAGTTTCTAAAATAGGAGTATTTACATAGCACAATGAGGCTACTCCATGAATTTGTTCAATTTTAACAGTAAATGAGTCAAAATTGCACTTCAAGTTTTCTAAGCTTGATTTTTTTTAGTCATCCCATTGATTGACCTTTTGTCATCATGAATGGGCAGATGGTACTAGACTAGAATTCTTTCAGGGGGAGCAGCTGTGCTGGACCAATAAAGGCATTGTAATAAGACTAAGACTAGGAATTGGTCAGGGATTTGAGGCTGGCAACCTGACAAGCCAGCAAGGAAAGCTTCCATAAGGAAATGACAGAGAGAATGTTGGGGGAATAATTGCTTCATGGAAGAAGCATTCAAGAAGGAGAGTTTTTATTTTATTTTTAATTTCTAATTTTTATTGTAAGGAACCAGTGCTTGTATAGTGCCTGTCATTATAAGGGCATAATAAATGTGTATTTCTTAATTTTTTGTCACCTTCATATCTTCAAAGAAGGAAAGCAGGTACATTTTTCAATTCTTCTTTGTGGTTTAACTTTGTTTAGATCTCAGGGCAGATTTAGTGTTCTTTTTATTATTTGCATTGCTTTTGTTGTTGAATCATATCCAAATCCTTGTGACCCATTTTTTTTTGGCAAATGTACAGGAGTGGTTTGACATTACACATGAGGAAACTGAGGCAAATGGGGTGTAGTGACTTGTCCAGGTTCACACAATAATTGAGAGGCTTGAATTTAAGTTTTCCTCACTTCAGACTTGATACTCTATCCACTATCTTTTCATTGGTAATTATGTATTTTGTTTTCCCTTTTCTGTTTATACTAATTCATATAGATTATTCTGTGCTTCTCCAAATCCTTCATATTCACTGTTTCTTATTTATACAGTAACATCCCATTATTTAATAAATCACAATTCAGTTAGTCATTCTCCAATTGATGGGTACTACTTCAGCATCACGTTCTCTACCATCAGAAAAAGGGCCGCTAAAGGATTTTCATAGATTTGTGATCTTTCCCTTTTGGTTTTGACTTCTTTGAGGATGTGGGATCATAAAGTTATGGGAATCTCTGAGTTAGAGTATGGATATTTATTGCTTTTCCCCCCCTTGTCATGTACTTCCCAACTGCTTTCAAGAATTGTTGGATAAATTCATACTTTCACCAACAGTGTATTAGTGCATTCATTTCTATTTTATCTTTTATTTTACAATCCTTATCTTACACTCAGCATTACTCCCTTCTGGAAACCATACTGCTAACTGGTGTCATGTGGGCAACTAGGTGGTACAATGGAGAGAGCACTGGGTTTGGAACTAGAAAGACTCATATTTCTGAGTTCAATCCAGCCTCAGACACTTACTAGTTGTATAACCCTCATCAAGCCACTTAGCCCTGTTTGTCTCACTTTATCTGTAAAATGGGTACACACTGGAAAAGGAAATGACAAACTACTTCAGTACCTCTGCCAAGAAAATCCCAAATGGGATGGTGAAAAGTTGGACATAATTTAGCTGGAATCATTCCTCCTCCCTCCTGCAGATTTTTCCCCACATCAAGCACAAAAAATCATCTATTGTCTAAGCTGAAGAAATAGAGGAAGTAAGAACCTGTTTTGATTCTTCTCACTTAAGTGCTTTGCCTAAAGTCACAGAATTAGCAGAGCCAACATTAACAGTTGGCTTTCATCTAATAGTATTTATGCTTCTCCATTAAAAACAAATCACATAGTACAGAAGAAACCTGAATTTGAAGTCGAGGAAATCTAATTCAAATGTCAATTCTGCTACTTATCTAAGTAACTTTACTTTCCTGATCTGTCAAAAGATGGCATTTGACTAGGTATCACCAAGGACTCACTAGTTCTAAATCTAGCTCCCATGACCTTCTGTCTCAGTTTTAGAACCATGTTTAGGGTAATTTTTACTATTCCATCCCATGTCAATGTTCCCCTGATATAACGGTACTTGGGCCTTTACCCAACCAATGTAGTGCTACTAGCTCTCCCAGACACTGAGTACTTGACTAGACTCCTCATAATTACTTGTTTCTCAACTAGATCTGCCTGCCTGCCAGGGTAACCTTAAGAATGGACCTTATTTGACATCAATTTGACATCCTGGCACACAGGACAAGAAGCCAAAATAGACCCCAATCCCTTCATTTTACAAATCAATAAAAACCAGGAACGAGAGAGAAGTTATACCTGATTTATATCAAGTTATTATCTGATTACTACTAACTTGTTACCTGGTTTCTACCAATTTATTAGTAGTTTTGGTAGTTTTATTTGAATTGGGATCCTTAGTCTCCAAATTCAGTGCTTTCCCTCTTGAATCCTGCATCCCACTCCTTTCCCTTCACTGTAGTCCCTCAGCTCTTTAATTGCCTGCCTGGTTTGGCTTCTATCATGGATGCACCGGATATTTGTTTTCCTCACTAGTTCTCTCTGATTAGATCTAATTTTTCACAAAGGAAATAATTTTATTTTAATAGTCCAAATGCTTGCAAAGATAGTTTTCAACATTCACCTATATAAAATCTTGTGTTCCAATTTTTTCCCTCTCCAAGACAGCAAGCAATCTAATATAGGTTAAAATATGCAATTATTCTAAACATATTTCCATATTTGTCATTCTCAACAACAAAAAAATCAGATCAAAAGAAAAAAAAAGGCAAAAAAAGCAAACAATCACAACAACAAAGGTAAAAATGCTATGCTTTGATCCACATTCCGTCTCCATAGTTCTCTCTCTGGATGAGGGTGGCTCTTTCCATTATAAGTCTCTTGGGATTGCCTTGAATCATCTTTGTTGAAAAAAGCCAAATCCATCATATTTAATCATCCCTGTGTACAATGATCTCCTAGTTTTTCTGCTCATGTCACTCAGCATCAGTTCATGTAAGTCTTTTCAGGCTTTTCTGATATCAGCCTGCTCATCATTTCTTATAGAACAGTTATATTCCATTTATTCATATACCACAGCTTATTCAGCCTTTCGCCAACTGATGGTCATCTGCTCATATTCCAGTTCCTTGCCACTACAAAAAAGAACTGCTACAAACATTTTGGAAATCAATTTTTTAACCAAACCATTATTCTTCCGAATTAGTATCTGAATTGGGAGCATGGCTAGGGAATCTGTGGCTCTTCCAGTTGTGGCAGGTTCAAGTCTAGGCAGTTAAGACCAAAGTCAAGAAGACCTGAGTTCAAACTCTACTTCAAATACTGACTGTGTGTTACCTTCCACAAATCACTAAGGTTTCTCATAGTTTCCTCATCTATAAAATATTGAAAATAATAACTGCTTTATTCAATTGTTCAATTGTTGCATATGGGATAATCTCTAAAGCTCTTTGCAAAACTTAAAAGCATTCTATTAGTTCATATTGAGTTTGGTAGGAGAATTATATTATACTCCTATTATACTCAACTCAACTCTGTCTTACCCTAGATAGAGTTTGAAAACACTGGAACTCTGGCTCATGTCCACTTTGACATATTATATAAATGGTGGTATAGTGAACGGAGCACCGGATTTAGAGTCAGGAAGAGCTGAATTAAAGCCCAGCCTCAGACACCAACTTTTTGATCCTGGGCAAATAACTTAAACTCCATTTGCCTCAGTTCCTCATCTATAAAATGGGTACACATCAGAGAAGGAAATGGCAAGCTACTTCAGGATCCTTACCAAGAAAATTCCATGGACAAAAGTCCACTGAGTCACATAGAGTTCAACAGTGACAATATATTTTGACACTAAAACCTCTGAGACAATTTATCTTCATCTCATCACTGGACCTAACAGGCACAAGTCAGTGTCATTACAGGAATAATGAAGGATCAGACTCTTATAAGCCAAACAACAGACATTTATCATGCGCCCATTATCTTTCAGGAACGTTTCTAGGTGCTGAGGATATAAACAGACTAGAGAAAAGCAGTCCCTGACCTCAGGGAACTTATAGTCTAGCTAAGGAAAGCAGTATGTACATGTGTGTCTTGGGAATCACAGAATAAAATAAGAAAAAAAATTGTACTTGAACTTCAAAACTTAACATTTGTTTGCATTTGTAATCTCTGCTGGAAATGAAATCAGTAGTAACTATCTGAAGTTAACTTGGAAGAGTAGCAAAAGATTTTGTTCTGTTTCTTTTTGAGAAACTTTTATATCGTACTTTGTTAATTATTTAAAAAAAAACTCATTGAGCTGAAAGGTATTTCTACCTGATGCCAAACAATGAATTTGAAATTGTTTTTCTTCTTTTCCACTGCATTGATTGTTTTGGTATCATGAAAGCAATAATCCTAGTGACCTCTAAAATATCTTCTACTCTTATTATGTATTATTATTATATAAATAATTCCCTTGAATAGATAACATCCTATATTTTTTGAACATCTCTGTTTCTAAGTCTGGCTGCTATATTAATAATATATAGTCCTTGCACTTTCATGATTGAGGCTTTCACGTCTTAAAAAGCTCCAGGGAACAGGAAAAAAAACTGAAGAAAGAAAAAAAATGGAAAGAGAAATGCAATATGACACAGCAGATAGAGCCATATTTGGAGTCAGTGTTGCTGAGTTGGGAATCTTATTTCTGCAGTTTACTGTGTGGATGGACTTTGGCAAATTCCTTTTCCTTTCTGAAACTCAATTTCCTCATTTGAAAAAAAGGAGGAGGTAGAACCAGACTCTTAAAATCTCTCTTGGTAGTAATACTTCTTGTTATTGTGGTCCTTCATTCTTGAGGAGGACCAGTGACATTAGAAGAGTGATGTCTTTACTTGCAAGTGTATTGAATTTAAGTGAGGCAAGGCTGTAGTCATCAGCTTCACTTTCTCCTCCAGAATCATGGGAGTCCATCCACAAGACATAGTCAGGAGGACTAGAAATTGCCCTCCATGTAGTGGGAGACCATGGCCTTTTTAAGCTAAGAGCTTTCCCATGTCTTGGTCTGAGACAACACTCATTTAACGATTAAAAGCCTAGTAATAATTGAGGCACAATAATTTGCCTTCAAAAAATAATCAGTCTGAAAGGAAGGCCCTCTTTTTACCATGTATTAAAAGGTTCCATTCCAATGTTTCTAGATGCTTTTCTTAGTCCCTCAGTGGTCCCTCCCTCCTCCTCCTTAAATTATCACTTATGTACTTAGTTATTTTTATGTTGATTTGTACCTTCTGCCCATAAAATGTCAGCTCTTTAAGAGCAGAGCTTATTTATATGTTCATTGTTGTTTGTTTTCACATCTCTAATGTTTGGCACAGGGTCTTGAATATAATCAGTCAAGAAGCATTCATTATGCCAGAGACTGTGCTAAATTCGAGGGATGTGGAGAAAACTTATCATTTCATCCCACTAATTTCTGTTCTCATGGACTGTATATATTTTCCCTGAGGCAATTGGGGTTAAGTGACTTTCCTAGGGTCACAAAGCTAGGAAGTGTTAAATGTCTAAGGTCAAATTTGAACTCAAGTCCTCCTGACTTCTGGGCTGGATTGTCTATTCTAATAAGGGAAGCAACATGCAAAAAACAGACCATGCACAAAGTAGTTGGACAGTGATCTTAGCCATGAAGGCTCTAATAGTTGTTAAGATTAAGTATGGCCTTTTGCAGAGGGCAGCATTTGAGCTGAGTCTTTAAAAAAACCAGGGGAACTGAGAAGCAGAGGCCATGAGGTTAATGATGCTCTTCAGAATTGGATTGATTATATTTCAATTTCAATACACTAGAAACTTTTTGCAGTTTGTTTCGGTAAAAATGAGAAAGCGTGGTCTCAATGATAAAGAAGTATGAGAAAATCACGCTTAGTACTCTGTTTTGTTGTTAGTTATGGCTCTCACGGGTGAAGGAGACATATAGTTTTAATCTTATAGGATTATATGGCAAGCTGGGAGATACAAATAGCTCAATAAATAGTTGGCGGGGGAGATGGGCTAGTGGCAGTTTTTGTTTACTCTTCTTAAACATTTTCTATTTGCATTTTGTTCTAGGATGTACATTCTGACATCTTTAATAGTGAAATGACAACATTTGCCATTTCTCTGGTAACATTAACGGACAATTTCTTCTAACAATCCCCTCTACTGAGGTTTTGTTACTTTTTATAATCATGGGAATCTGATGCCCAACTGGTTCAAATTTTAAGTCATAATGATGTTAATTTAAGATGTACTAAGAGCTCAGAAACTCCATTAATGCTGTAAATATTGATTGACAGCATCTGGTACACTGAATACTATCCATTTACAGTACTTTGCGCATTCATTGCTGATTGCTCATAAAAGTTAAATTGCTACCTTCCTCCTTATGTTCTGATCCCATTAAGAATTGCATTAGGTTCTTTCCAGCTCTTAAATTCTATAATTCTAATGTTACCTATCACCAGAGTGTTTTCATGCATTCAGTGACATTCATCATTTTATCCATTGGAGTATTAGCTAGGCACTTAGGGAAGGGATTATAAAAACATATTATAGTTACTTATATTTGGCTAGGGGAAAAAAGGTGACAGTTGAAGAATTCATATGAAAATATTGCTTATTGTTTAGTGAGCAGTAATTGAAGTATAATTATTTTGCTAAGAGAACTCTATAGCATTAAGTGTATTCTGGGATAATAAAAATATACTTGCTATTATTGTTAGTCATTTAATTCACCCAGCAGTATGTTTCCCAAAAATTGAAGACATAACATGCTAATGACTTGATCCAATTAATTTTTAAAGGTTACTTTTCATGAAAACCTTGTAAAAATAATATCTGATAGATCTCTAATACTTACAGGATGATATCTAGACTTTCAGTTTGGGTAAATCACCAAAAACTATAGGAAGAAAAGTAGTATGTTAGAGTAGAAACGACCTTAGACTAAGTGAGAAAAGCTGAGGTCAAAAGGATGGATTTCTTCCCCTTACTGGCTCTCAATTTCCTTATCTTTAAGATAAATAAATTCAATTAGATGACTTCCAAGGTCTTTTCTATCTCCAAATGTGATCATTCTTTGATTCTCAGACCAGTTTTATATACCTTGCTAATGTCATATCCCAGTATTTTCAAGCCAAGATGGTTTTGTCACTTTTTTTTTTTATCAATTTGCTTTTCATCAGATCTTAGTATCTAGAGCTCAAAGGAAGCTTGTAAATCGCCTAAGTGATCCCCTTCATCTTGTCAATGAGGTAAATGACACATTGAGAAGGAAAATAATATACCCAAGGCCACAGAGAGCTAATGACTGAGTCAGAATTCAAATTTTGAATCTTGAATGAAAGTACAAATCTAATATTCTTCTTTTCCCACTAAGCCATGTTCATAAGCACAATTCCACTTTAGGAGGAAGTTTGGTTCTAGAAAAACCTGAGAAAGTGTAAACCTCTCCTTTCAATGATGAGGATGGAGGGATTATGACTGAAGAATAAATACTACATACAGCTAATATATTGGTTGGTTTTGCTGAAATTATGTTCTCTTCATCCTTTTTTCCTCAGAGAAAAATCTTTAAGTAGGGGAGAAGGGAGGGCTAAATTAATAAACTAACATAATATAAAAACAAAAAACACCAAAAAATCAACAGGCATTGGTCTTGGTGAGCATTTTATTTTTAGTAGTAATCAAAATAAAACGACCTCATCTTTACAAAGTGCTTTGAAGTATGCAGACTG
Organism: Sminthopsis crassicaudata; assembly: GCF_048593235.1. Taxonomy (NCBI): domain Eukaryota; kingdom Metazoa; phylum Chordata; class Mammalia; order Dasyuromorphia; family Dasyuridae; genus Sminthopsis; species Sminthopsis crassicaudata. Next base: position 48,900,048 of record NC_133619.1, read on the forward strand.
TTTTATTCACAATTCACCTATCAGGAATAAACAGTAACAGTATCCCCATTTTGCAGATGAGGTTCAGAATTATTATGGTACTTGTCCAAAGTCTTTTTTTAAGCTTTTCATTTTCAAAACATATGCATAAACAATTTTCAACATTTGCCCTTGTAAAAAAAAAAATATATATATATATATATATTTTTTTTTTTTTTTTCCCTGAGGCTGGGGTTAAGTGACTTGCCCAGGGCCACACAGCTAGGAAGTGTTAAGTGTCTGAGATCAGATTTGAACTCGGGTCCTCCTGACTTCAGGGATGGTGCTTGATCCACTGCACCACCTAGCTGCCCCATAAAAATGTTTTTTTATCCTTCCCTTCTCCCACCCCCTCTTCTAGAGGCAAGTAGTCCAATATATGTTAAACATGCACAATTTTTCTATACATATTTCCATAATTATTATGCTGCACAAGAAAAATCAGATCAAAAAAAGAAAAAAAAATGAGAAAGGAAACAAAAATTCAAGCAAACAGCAAAAAAGTGAAAATGCTATGTTGTGAACCATATTCAATCCCCATAGTAGTTCTTTCTGGTTGCAAATGACTCTCTCCATTATAAGTCTATTGGAAGTGACTTGAATCACCTCATTTTTTAAAAGAACCACGTCCATCAGAATTGATTATCATATAATATTGTTGTTGCCATGTACAATGTTCTCTTGGTTCTGCTCATTTCACTTAGCATTAGTTCACGTAAGTCTCTCCAGGCCTCTCCGAAATCATTTTGCTGATAATTTTTGATAAACAATAACATTCCATAATGTTCATATAACTATAATTTATTCAGCTATTCTCCAATTGATAGACATCCACTCAGTTTCTGGTTTCTTGCCATTACAAAAAGAGCTGCTACAAACATTTTTGAATGTGTGTGTCCTTTTCCCTTTTTTATGATCTCTTTGGGATACAAATCCAATAGAGATTGAATCTAAGGTAAGGTTGATATCCCTCTAGGAATAATTCCATATTAGTCTACAGAATGGTTGGATCAGTTCACAATTCCACCAACAATGTATTTGTATCCCAGTTCCCACATCCTCTCCAATACTGATCATTATCTTTTCCTGTTGTCTTAGCCAATCTAAGAGGAGAATAGTGGTACCTCAGAGTTGTTTACTTTTGCATTTCTCTAATCAATAGTGATTTAGAGCATTTTTTCATATCACTAGAAATTGTTTTAATTTCTTCATCTGAAAATTATTCATTTCCTTTGACCATTTATCAACTGGAAAATGGCTTGTATTCTTATAAATTTGAGTATAAAATATCTACATACTTTATAAATTAGGTCTTTATCAGAATCCTTGGATGTAAAAATTTCCCCCCAATTTATTGCTTTCTCTTCTAATCTTATCTGTGCTGGTTTGGTTTGTACAAACCTTTTAAACTTAATCAAAATTATCCATTTTTGCAGTCCATAATGTATTCTGGTTCTTCTTTAGCCACAAATTCCTTGCTTCTCCACAGATCTAAGAAGTAGACTAATCCTTTGTTCTTCTAATTTGCTTGTAATATCACTCTTTACATCTAAATCATGAACTCATTTCAACCTTATCTTGGTATATGGTGTTAGCCATGGTTCAGTGCCTAGTTTTGGCCTTACTAATTTTTAATTTTCCTAGCAATTTTTGTCAGTGAGTTTTTATCCCAGAAATTGGGGTCTTTGGATTTATCAAAAGCTACATTACTATAGTCATTGACTTATGAACCTTGTCCAAAGTCTTATGATTGATATTGGCAGTGTGCTGGGAGCCTGAATAGAAATCTCTGACTCCTGATCCCATGCTCTTTCCATTATTCCTCATATTTATATAATAATCACCGATATTTCCACAACACATATATTTCCCTCTCCCCAATTTTCTAATCAGTAGTGTGTATTATAGAACAGTGATCTGTTAGATGTGTCAAGTACACGTTAGATTAGATTACTTCTCAAGTTCCTTCCACTCTGAGATTCTGTGAATATCTATGTTTTAAAGATGGCAACCCAGAAAGTTTAAATCATTTGTTCAGGATCACAATAGAAAGCATCAATAGTACTTAGACTCTATGATTAATGCTTTCAGTTAATAAATCTTATAGGTAGGATTGAAAAAAAAATTGTAAACCACTCCAGTATCTTTGCCAAGAAAACCCCCAAACGGGGTCACAAAAAGTTGGCTATGACAGAAATGATTGAATATAACAACATGGCTAGGATTTATATTTGAGGAGATTCTAGAGTCACTATGATGGGAACAAATTTGAAAAGAAGCCATTAATGGCTCTTTATCTCATGTTCAACAGGGATTCTAGAAACTAAGGAGTTTGTATGAAAAATCTAATGCAAATTAATTTACATTGATATGAGAGCTATAACATATATGTAATACCTTCTCTGGGCTGGGCTGACACTGAGTACATCCAAAAGAAACAAATATTTTGAGTGATAGCTAAGCACCTTGGAATTTGTAGTTTGGGCTGATGCTCTTAGGCAAAAGTTATTCAATTTAGCAGGGAGGGATCCAGCCAGAGTGAGGTTAGATGGTTAGATGTTTTTACTATTGGGAGTAGACTGAATTGTGTTGCTATAGAGGGAAAAGAAAAAAAAACATTCTTTCTTTTTTATTCTTTTGATACAATCAGGGTTAAGTGAGTTACCCAAGATCACATAGCTAAGTGTTTGAGACTGGATTTGAACTCTGGTCCTTCTGACACATGAAAGAGCTCTTTCAGTGTTCTTTCATCTTTTCAAATGGAGATTTGGCATCTCCTCCCTGTTACTAATTTTTTATTGTTTTGATTTTCCATAAAGTGAATTCCACAAGGTTTTATTATCCATAGTATGGAAGATAAATCATTAAATACAGTTGGAAATTGGAGTGAGCAAAGTGGGAAGCAGCTCCTAGTGGGCCTTATATTTCCTAGTGTACATACTCTGTCTCAATTGCTACCTAACCTTAACATTTTAAATGGTTGTGACCTATTGAAGACCTTAGCTTAAAAAGGTCAAAGGCCAAGGTCTCCCATTGCATTCAGGGCCAGTTCCTGTCATCCCAACTTATATTTGACCACTGGACCCCAATGGCTCTGGAGGGGGAATTGAGGCAAGTGACCTTGCCCAGACTCCCTCACTTAATTCCAGCTCACTTGCATCTCATGATATCACCTCCTCAATGTCATGGTCCTCAGAGGACAAACAACATTTGGTGGTTTAAAGCCCAACTAGATGGAAAGGAGCTAATAGTGATGAATTTTATTTTACCAATAATCCAATAAATCTCTTAACAAATAGAGAATCTAAAAATGGAGTCTTGAGGCCATTCACTCACTGCTCTCTTGACTCAGCCAATTAGAATTTCATTCTCCTTGTGTTATAATCACCAGGTGTGGTGTACTAGGAGATTACAACAAATGGGCTGTGATCCAGTTCAAGTTAAGGAATGGAAGGGAAATGTGGGTGGTGACTAAGAGGTAAAATCCTGTCCTGCACAGTTGCTAAAATCCCTAGCTTGTGAGTATTTTGATTGCTTCCTTTCTCTACCTTCAGATTTCTAGCCAACATAGTCATATCTACTTTTTAATCTATATTAAATAATAACAGCTAGCATTTATATAACACTTTAAAAGCTATGAAATACTTTACAAATATGTCATTTTATCTCCACAATAAGCCTGGAGTTAGATGCTAATTATGTCCATTTTACAGATGAAAAAACTGAGGCATATAGAAGATAAATTACAAAGATAAGTGATTTACAAAGGGTTTTAGTTAGCTTGCAAACAGCTGAGTGGAGTTTAAGCTCTAGTCTTCCTGATTCCAGGTGCAGCACTCTATTCTGTGAGACACCTGATTTCTTTTATTTATTTATATAAATCAGCAAAAAACAAAACAAAACAAAAAACTATAAATTGAAACATTAAAAATATTCTCTTCTGGTGCTACTGTTATTGCTACTCAGCTGAAGGATACAATCAATCCCAGACTCTCAGTCCTATCAGAGATGCTTGCCTTAACAAGGTGAATGGTGGCGCTGGTTACAGCATCCCTGACAGGCCTCTGGGGCTTCTAAAGGTTAAGAAAAGCAGGTTGCAAAAGGCTGATGAGCTTTAACATCCTTCTTTTTGCCCCTCTTGTGCATATCTCTGTCTTTGACTTGAAGTTACATTGACGTTTCACATAGAATCTTAAAGTGACTTCAATGACTAGAAGAAAAGGTGAAGCTGTCTCACTTATCAAGGCATCCCTTGCATGATGTCATTGGTCCTCAGTGATCCCAGAGGGAGCTTAAATCCTCTCAGCTGTTTCCTGGCATGAAGAGCTTACAGACTTAATGGATTCCATTCTGGGTACCAAGTTTTAGAAAGGCCATTGATAAGTTGGAGGGAATTTTCTAGCCACACAGTGACTTAGATGGTACAAGACCTCAAGGTCGTGCCATATAAAAATTAGTTCAAAGAACTGGGGATTTGTAGTCTAAAGTAGACTAGAGAAAAGAAGGCTTGGGGGGAGGGATGGAGTCAGTGGTAGATGAGAGCTGTTTTCAAGTATTTGAAGGTCTGTCCTATGGAAGAGACATTGGGCTTCCTCTGTTTGACCCCAGATGGCAGAACCAGGAGTGATGGGTAAAAGATGCAAAGATATTTGATGTCAGAAGAGACTTCCTAACTGAGCGTTTTCAAAGTTGAACAGGTTTCCTCTGTCCAGCTTGCTAGAAGGAAGTTTTCAGTAAAAGCACTGATGGCTACTCGGAGGTATTATTAGGAGGGATGCTTATTTAGGTGTAGGTTGGACTGGATGGCCCAGAGATCCTGTAATTTTGTAATAGACACATCTTCCTACTGGCCTTCTCTTCTTGTCACTGTTGCAACCCTTTGCCTTGGTCTTTCTGTTGCCCAAAGTCTCAAGTATGCCTCAGGAGTGACTCTGGCCTATGGAAAGCCTTTTGGTTTTCCACAATATCTCGCCTCAGTTTACATCTTTCTGAATCTCTCTGAGAGTTCACCTATGGCTCAAAAAACCTTAAAAGAACTTCAAAGTGGAGGATTCTACTTCTGTAGCCATTTGGGTCACTAAAGGATTTCTTTGTTTTATCTTTTTTTTTTTTTTTTTCTGAAACAATTGGGTTTAAGTGACTTGCCCAGGGTCACACAGATAGGAAGTGTTAAGTGTCTAAGGTCAGATTTGAACTCGGGTCCTCCTGACTTCAGGGCTGGTGCTCTATCCACTGCACCACCTAACTGCCCCTTCTCTGCTTTATCTTGTGAAAATCCTGACTGTATCCTTTTTGTATATACTGTATATTCTGATTTATGCACATGCTGTGTCTCATCTCTCCCCATCTCTCGCCCCTACATACATAACTAGGATGTAATGCGGTGCATTTTTCATTGTATCTCCAGTATCTGTCACATAATAGATATTTAATGCTAGTGTTTGAATTGAATTAAAACATAATCTGGGCAGCTAGATAGCACAGAGTCAGGAGGACCAGTGTTCAAATGAGACCTTGGACACTTCATTCTTTCTAGCTGTGTGACCCTGGCAGGTCACTTAACCCTAATTGCCTTGCAAGAGAAATAAACAAAAAACCCCAATAATTTAAGAAAAGACAGAATAGTTCCTTTAAGGAAAACCCCCTTATGTTGAATACTGTAGCACCTTAATGAATTGAATGATTATTGTAGAAAATCTGCTTGAAGAAGAAAATGGTTTCCACAGGTGAGTAAAAGTAAAATAATTAATAATAAACATTTATCAAGTGTCTACTTTGTGCCTGCCATTGTGCTAAGGACTAGGGAATGCAATATGAAAAAAGAGAGATAGTCTCTACCCTCAAGGACCTTGTAATCTAATTTTAATTCATATTCAGTTGTTTTTCAGTCACATTCAACTTTTCGTGATCTCATTTGGGTTTTTGTTTGTTTTGCTTTTTGGTAAAGATATGGAGTAATTTTCCATTTCCTTCTTCAACTTATTTTACAGATGAGAAAACTGAGGCAAGCAAGGTTAAAAGACTTGCCCGGAGTCACATAGCTAGTAAATGTCCGAAGCTATATTTGAACTCATAAAGATGAGGATTCCTTATTTCAGGCCAGTTATTCTATCTACTATGCCATTTAGCTGCTTTTACAATCTAATGGGAGAAGCAAAACACAAAAGATGAAAAAGGTAGGGAGAGGAGAAGGAAAAAGGGGTCTCGGGGGTGGGGGACGTGGTAGAGAAATCATTCAGAGAAACTCCAAAGTTGTATAGCTAGGTGAGCAATGAAAAATTGAATATAAAGAGACACATGCCAAAAGTGTATCGGGTTTGATGCTGAGTCAGAGTCCACTGAGAGACCAGAAACTTGATTGTAAACTCTGTGAGAGTGTAGGGACCCTTTTATATTCATGTTTGTCTCCAGTGGTACGTGGTACCAATCCATCATCAGGCAATAAACATGCATTGAATGAGAACACTTCTGAATCCGTTTTTCAGTCAGCTGGGTACACTTAAACATTGAATTTATAGGTTGCTTGATTTGGAAAGGACTTTAGAAATACAATTCCATTGTTTTATCAATGATGAAATGGGGCTTCTGGATCCCTGCCCTCCAATAATTCCGAATTTATCTGGGAAGATGAACTATGCAGACTGTTTTTGCAGAGCCCATGTGATCTTGACATTCAGGACTCAGATAAATTGATTGAACTTTTCACATTTATTCTATATATAATGTGTAAACATGGAGAATAATACTCATAAATCACCATGCAAATGCTAGCCTTTATTATCTAAGTAGTCTTAGGCTCCATGAGGCCAGGGATTGTATGTTATCCAAACTTTGTAACTTCTCCAGAACTTACCACAGTGGTATGTAGAAAAGGTCTCTAGATTTTTTTATCCCCATCTCTATCAGTAAAATGTACTTGTGCAGGTAGCTGATAGTTGTATATGTGTTAGTAAATTATAGACATATAATATTGTGTATATTATAATTTATATCACTTAGTAGCTAATGATCTTAATATAATTTTTACATAATTGTATATTTTATAACTCCTTTGAGGAAAGCCCTTTTCTATAGAATACTGTAGCAGCTTTCAAAACTAGATGATCAAACAAATGTAGAAATTAAAAAGGATAGGGGCAGCTAGGTGGCACAATGGATAGAGCACCAGCTTTGAAGTCAGGAGGACCTGAGTTCAATTCTGATTTCAGACACTTAACATTTCCTAGCTATGTGACCCTGGGCAAGTCACTTAACCTCATTTGCCTTAGCAAAAAGCAAAAAAAAAAATTAAAAAGGATAAAATAAAAATGATTAAATACTATTTAATTATATATGCATAGGTATACATATGTATATACACATGCATATCGGCATACAGATATATATATATATATATATATATATATATATATCTGGGTATGTACACATATACTATATCTATCTAAACAGTGACAAATCCTTATCATATCAATAATAATATATGTTGGCGAGAACAATGCAATTGAATGTACTTCATTATTTTGAAAATCTTGGTTTAACATATTGGAATAATGAGTTGAAGTTCTGGTTTTACGTTTGAGTTATTTGATACTTGGTTTTAATGGCAGTTCCAGCTGGAAAAGCTGTCTTGCCAATATGTGCAGATACAAATGGAAGAAGTATATTATTGACTGTGATTATTAAATCATGACACTTATTTTTTTTCAATTTCATACATCAACTCAAGCATCAAAGCAAAAATTTTGTTGCAGTTTGTTAATAAGCTCCTATCTTCCATGATGTCAATCAGATAGTTTTGTAAACTTGAACAGAGGGTACAAACAACACTGTTTTATATTTTTAGTAAATGAATTTAGAACTCATTGAAATTTTTTTGAGGGAGGAGATTTCTTCCTTCCCTCCCTCCCTTCCTTTCTGGCAATTTGTGTTAAGTGACACAGCACGTAAGTGTTAACTATCTGAGGTCAAATTTGAATTCAGGTCTTCCTTACTCCAGAGTCATGTTCTATCTACTGACAGTGGTGTCTTTCTTTCTTTCTTTCTTTCTTTCTTTCTTTCTTTCTTTCTTTCTTTCTTTCTTTCTTTCTTTCTTTCTTTCTTTCTTTCTTTCTTTCTTTCTTTCTTTCTTTCTTTCTTTCTTTCTTTCTTTCTTTCTTTCTTTCTTTCTTTCTTTCTCTTTTCTTTTTTTTTTTTTGAGGTGGGGGTTAAGTGACTTACCCAGGGTCACACAGCTAGGAAGTGTTAAGTGTCTGAGACCAGATTTGAACTCGAGTCCTCCTGAATTCAGGGCTGGTGCTCTATCCACTGTGCCACCTAGCTGCCCCAGTGGTGTCTTTCAAATGCCCTCAATCACGACTTGGGTTGAGGAATAGCAAAGGGGCTTCCCCTATATCATGTTATCTCATGGTATTATGAAATCCCTTTGCAACAAAAAAGGAAATTCCTCATAGAATTTGTTGCAATGGATTTGAACTAAACTTCAAGGTATTATCTACCTTGGTAGATTTTGGTATTTCTGGTCAGGGCCTGTTTTTACACATAGCATCTTGTGATTTCCTTTCATCACACTGGGGAAGGGGGTGTTCCTTACTAGATTGCTTCTCTCCCTGACAGATCCTGCTTGGGAAGGTGAATCTCTTTTCAAGAAAGAAAGGTTTTTTTCTTTATGTAAAAGTTATAAATAAGATTCAGAACAGCAAAAGGAAATTCTCTCTCAGGCCAGCATTCATCAAAAGACTCAGGGTTCCTATAATTTTTCAGACTTTCTGTTATCTTTCAGAGAAGTATTAGTCTCTCAAGATCAGCTTGACAAGCATTTATTAAGTCTGCTACATGTCAGGCTCTTTGCTAAGAAAGGCAAAAACAACATCCCAGGCCTCCTGGAGCTCACATTCTAAAGGGAAGGCAACATGTAAAGCACCAAGTACAAACAGGAGAGGCATGTGACTTCTGCATAACATTTGGAGTGCTCCAGAAACAGCTGTCCATGTCCGTGGGAACAACTTTGGTTTCCCTTACGTTTTCAGAGAAATGTTGTTGTGATCAATCAAATGTTCTGCACACAGAGTATGTGTGCCAAAAGGAAGGGAAATGTTATTCTTCTCTGTCTTTCCTTTTCTATTGGTCAGAGGGATCTAGCTGAATAGCTGATAACCAAAGAGGCAAGAAGTTAAACAGTGAGATAGGGTTAGTTAAGATAAAAACAGTTTCTTTTCCATTAAACAAGAATTTAATTAATATTAACTATGTTTCTAAGTAAGAGGGGAGAAAGGAAAGGAACAAAGCATTCATATAGCACCTATGTGCCAGGCACTGTGCTAAGTGCTTTACAAATATTAACTCATTTGATTCCCACAACTCTTTTAAAGTGGGTGTTGTTATTATCCCCATTTATACAAATGGAAGTGAATAAAAATTAAGTGACTTCCCCCCGGAGGAGTCACATAGCTAGTAATAGACTGGAGTTAGATGATTTAGCTATTGTGCATCTACTTGCTGGATTCTAGGGAAAGAAAACAAAACACAAAAAGGAACAATCAAAGAAAATCTCAAAACCCAGAAAACCAAAAGCAGTTCCTGCCCTGGGAAATATTTTACTTGGTAGAACAAACTGTATGCAGATGAACAAATACAAAATATATAGAAAGTAAATACAAAGTAAGTTTGGTAGAAGAGAATTAATCAATGATCAAGTATTTATTAAACACTGACTGCGTGAGGTGATAATGACACAGAATGAAACCATCATACTCTCAAGGATTGATAAAAAAGATTTAGGAATGGCCTCATGTTCTAGGTTGATTTTGAGAGGATTATCTTGCTCAGACATAAACACTGAAAATGTTATTTCCTTACACATTTGGAGAACAATATTATGATGTGTGGCAAGAATGAACTGAATATTCCCTTCTCCCAAATCCATTACAACTCTACTGATCAAATCCCGAAGTCAAGTCATAATTTATGTATGGCATATAAATCATTGAACAGATCAGAACAATCTTCATCTGTCAAAGAGTAAAAATAAAATTTAGAATTAGACAAAGCACATAACTATTTGCACATGCACAAACCCCATCACATCTTTATTTGCTTTTTGATCTAGTACAACTGATTTAAAACTAGAGCTGATCTCAGAACTGAACCAGGATGCTAAAGGTCACAATGGGCTTGAGTATCAGAGAAAGGCTTTTAGCCTTTGGTTCTTTGAATTCAGAGTCTGTACTCTTACTGCTGAAGCTTGCTGTCTCCCTTTTTTTTTTTTTTTTTTTTTTTTTTTTTTAATAACTTGTGAAGTACACAGCAACAGTCAAATGAAAATAGTGGCTATTGTTCTGTCATTTCAGGTGTCTGACTCTTTGCGACTTCCTTTCAGGTTTTCTTGGTAAAGAGTGGTGTATCATTTCCTGCTCCAGCTCATTTTATAGATGTGGAAACTGAGGGATACAGGGTTAAGAGTCACATGACTAGTAAGTGTCAGAGGCTGGATTTGAACTCAGTTCTTCCTTACTTCCCTTCTTCCAAATCCATTCCACCTCTACTGATCAAATCTTGAAGATGTCATAATTTATGTATGCCATATAAATCATTAAATGAATCAGAATAAATCTTCAATTGTCAAAGCCTAAAAGTACAATAAAGTTCAAACTTAGCAAACCATCCTGTGACTTCAGGTTCGGCACTATCCACTGAACCACCTAACCACTTTTCTAAAATATTTTACAAGTCATCTAATTCAACTCCATTTTACAGATGAATAAAAGCTAAAGTTGTCATGCTGAAGAAATCTGAATATGCAGTCCACAAAGATATATCTACTAAATAGATCCCAGGAGCTGTCCAACACTCATACAGAATAAATGACTTGACCGAGAGTATATTTATATTGCATTTTAAGGTTTGGAAAGCATTTCGTATAGAATATATCTTATTTGATATTTTATTTAGTTCTATGAGAAATTATTATTATCTCCATTTTACTAATGAGGAAATTAAGCATCAGAAATTTTGTGAATTGTTCAGACACATTACTAGTAAGTATCTAAGAAGAGTTCTAACTCAAATCTTCCTGAGTCCAAGACCAGTACTCTACTATACTAGAAATTTTTCTAATTTGAACTAATGTGAATTACATGAAATATGATAAAAATAATAAATATGGAACTGATCCTTGTGTAGGAATAAAAGCGTTTGAAGGCTGCAAAATTTTTAAACCTCTTCCCTTGCCAACTGTATGAGTATCTAGCACCACATATTCTAGATTTCCTTTATTCAGAGACATTAAATCTACATTTTTATCTCTAGGTCTCATAATGGGATTGATTTTACGTTATGCTACAGCACCAACTGACATTGAAAGTGGAACTGTTTATGATTGTGGAAAGCTGGCTTCTAGTCCATCAACTCTTCTAGTTAATATCACTGACCAAGTCTATGAATATAAATACAAGAGAGAGATCAGCAAACACAACATAAATGCTCACCAAGGCAATGCAATGCTTGAAAAGGTAAGAGCCCTTTCTGTTATAATGGCTGTATCTCATAATTTGCCTATGTAAATTGCTACATTGTAAATTGTAATAAATACAGATGCATTTATGTGACCCATAGTTGTATACAAGGATGATAGAACAAACTCTGCATGCATAGGTAACATAACTGCCTATAAATTTATATTCATCTTTATTATGGAAAAAATGAGTTCTGCAAATAAAAAGACAGACCAAAATAGGATTGTTAATATAACTGCACTTAGTGTGATGAAAATAAAATAAACAGTTTGTCCCCAATTATCATCAGTTAATTGAAATTTTCATATGAGGCTTATAAATATTGAGGATAATCATAAAGCACCGTTCAAAAGTTAGTCATTAGTATATAAGGAGACATAAGGTCTGTGAGGGTAGGAATTGTATTTTCTATAAACTCTTTATGTTCCCTAGAACTTAGCTGAATGGTATGTAGAAGTGAGCTTCAAATTTTTATATCTCCCACCTATCAGTAAAAAATAAAATAAAAAGTATGTAACTGCAGTATATTCTACTTTATAACAAACATTTAATATTTAGTAACAAATAGGTAAGAGATGGTTCATGGAATCATGAAGAATTGGACATGACTGAGTAATTAAACAAAAACAGGAACAAAAATGAATATGATATATATGTTGTAAGATATTAAAGTAGAAATTCCCCCCCCCACCAGCTGGGGTTAAGTGACTTGCCCAGGGTCGCACAGCTAGGAAGTGCTAAGTGTCTGAGACCAGATTTGAACTCTGGTCCTCCTGAATTCAAGGCTGGTGCTCTATCCACTGCATCACCTAGTTGCTCCTAAAGTAGAAATTTTTAAAGGATGAAGTAAAAATTGAACACTATTTTTAAAAAAGTACTTTATTTCTAGTACAATTCTTTTTATTCACTAAAGGCATTTTTTAATGATATTTATTAGTGAGATAAGTGTAATTGAATGTGTTTCATGATTTTTTTCAAAGACCTCATTTTGTGGGTTGGTTCTCAGTTCAGCTTTACCCTTGTTTTAATAGCTGTCAGACTGGGAAAAGTTTCTCACAAAGAAGTGTAAAAGCCAGAGGGAGGAAGAAGAGTATTGTTGGTTGAACATACAAAGAAAGTCATGGTAGTTACTATTCTGCAAAGATGTTTATTGAAATTTCATCAGGGAATTTCCATCTTCCTTTATGTCAAACAGTTGTTTTTACAAACTAATTAGAAGGTGTATTTTTTAAAATTTTATTCCTAATTTATGGAATAAAGCAAGCATTTCTATAATTCAGGATGATAAAAAAGATAATTGCACATGAAACAGCAAATCAATTATGCATAACTTCCTATTTCATTCAAATATACAAAAAATTTCATGCAAATTTCTTTCCCCACTTTTTTAAACCTCTGTCCCACTCTAAAGATGGATATCATTATACACAGATATATACATATAGATATATAAAAGTATTCTACACATACTTCTATTTATCAATTCTTTCTCTGGGATATAGTTAACATCTTTCTTCCTGTGTTCTTTATAGTTAGTTTGGGTTATTTATAATAGAATAGCTTATTTGCTCAAAGTTGTTCATAAAACAATATAGCTATTACTATATACAATGTTCTCTTGGTTCTCTCATTTTGCATTTTTAAAAATATTTTTAGTAGATGGATTCAAACTTTGAACCATTGAAACTTTGTTTAAGAGGTCAGAAAGTTTTCTTTTCAAGTTTTTAAATTAAAATTTTAATTTTAATTAAATGTTTAATTAATTTTTAAATTTAAAAAAATTTTTAATATGAATATGTTTATGTGTTGTATACTTCATTTTGTCCAGTAAATTCCATAATGATTCATAGGGAAGGCAATAGTCACTAGAACTGAGATTTCATTGATAGAGGGTTTTCTTAGAGAAGCAAACTTCTTCTAGCCACATAGGTCAACCCCTTCTCTGTAACTTAATGACTTCGACAAAACCACCTGTGAGCTACATGTTGCCCACAATATTTGAGTGTTGCTCAAACCAAATTACCAGAATAAAGTTTAATTTTTATCTGATTTTAAAAATACATACATATAAATATATGTATATGTGCATAGTTTTAATATATATAACATTTTTGTATAATAGATCCAGCATATGATTTATTAATAAGTAGACATATTGGGAGAACATAAGGTTTATATTAATAAGATTATTGTTATTGTTCAGGCTTTTTAGTCATGTTTAATTGTTGTGACCCCATTTGGAGTTTTTTCTAGTAAAGATACTGTAGTGGTTTGCCATTTCCTTTTCCAGCTCATTTTACAAATAAGGAAACTGAGGCAAATAGGGTTAAGTGACTTACTTATAGTCATATAGTTTAAAAAAGCCATATTTGAACTCAGAAATATGAGTCTTCCTTACTCCAGGGCTGGTACTATATCCATCTAACTACCCAACTGATTGGGTGAAGGATCAAAAAAGTTTGGAGATCACTTCTATATGTTGCTGTGCTAGCATGGGGTCCTTATATACAGTTATTTGCTCTCATTTCTATCATTGTTTGATACCACTGACCTAGAATACTCAAGACACTAAGTTCATTGCTCAGGCTCAATAATGATTTTATGCCAGAAACCATACAAGATTCCTGGTTTTCTGAGCTACAAGACTAGCTCTCTATCAGCTCTACCATCCTGTCTCTTGATGGAAATGAGGGGTATCAAAGGGCATAGATAATAAAGGAAGTTTTTCCAAACAGTTATTTCTCAAATGCTTTTTCTAGCCCTTAGTATAGTGCCTGGCACATAGTAGGTACTTTATGAATTTTATTGGCTGATCGACTCAATAATAATGTTTCTTTCAAAAAGCAGTTATTTTCCAATTCATTGTTGAAATGTCTTCTTTCCCTTCAAAGGACAGCATTAAGTTTATTTTTTTCAAAAACATTAGCAAACTATTGATAGTCATTTCTTTTCACAGAAAAGGCAGCAGATTTAGAACACTTTGATTTTAATAAAAACAAAAATGTGCAATTCCTCTTTCAGTTTGACAGTCCTTTTAAACATTTATCTTGAGAAAGTCAAAGCAACTAACTCTATGGTATCATAGAAAGTTTTCATGGTAATGTGTCATCAGCTTTCATTTTGATTTGGTCTTTAAGTGGCTGATGAAGAACTCATAGAAAGGAGAAAGAGGAACATCTACACGTTTCAGGTTCTATTGTGACTTCATTTTTAGTATCATCACTCTGATCAGTATGAATACTATTATTATCTTTAATCTCTGCTTTCTTTGCAGGGATCTTTCAAGTTACTTGTCTGTCTTGTGTCAATTAAGTAAATACTAGACAACATAATATGGTAATTCACTTAACTGGAAACACATAAATTTTACACAATTTTACAATATGTTAATAGGGAATGTAGGAATGGGGCTGCTACTGTCCTTGACTTCTTTGAGCTGTGGAATTCCTACTATCCCTCCAGGTTCCACAATATAGAAAATATTAGCAAGACTTAATTTCTTTGTAATTTTATGTATGTATGTGTGTGTGTGTGTGTGTGTGTGTGTGTGTGTGTGTATAAAATACCACTTTGAAAAACATTGCTCTGCAAAACAGGACACTAATCAATATTCATAGAATTGAATTATGGCCAGTAGACAAATCCCATTGTTGTTCAAATACTTGTAAAATTATGTGTGAAATGTTAAATTAAAAACCAGAGGCTTATAATTGTAATTCACATGTATATAATGCTTTACAATTTATCAAGCAGTTTCTTCACAATATCCCATGAGGGAGATGGTCTAAGTATCATACACATACCCATTTTATAGATGGGAAAACTGAAATTCCCATAGCTAAAGTGACTATCACAAAGCTAAAATATTATGTAGTCAGGACTTGAATTCAGGACTTGTGACTATGTATGTTGCTACTTACTCAAATGAATTTGCCTCTACTTACAGATGTTAATACAGAATTATAGGATTGCATCTGCTGATACGTAAAAAGCTGCCAATTGGTTGTTTATAAATAACATAGAGATGTTTTCCAGAATATGTGAAATTTTCAATTAACACTCAATCTCAGCAAATCTCCACCCTATCATTTCAGATAAGCGATCTTCCCCAGAAAAAGAAAACACTTATTCAGTTGCTCATTCAGGAAGCATTTATGAGAGCCTACTACGTGATGGCACCATGCTTGGCATTCAGCTTTAATGAGTTAAGTCTGCAATCTTTTGGCAGCAAGCCCTCATGTTACTAATGCAGATTGTAGCCCCTTTTTGCTTAGTAGATGGCTTTTGGGGGGTAATGGCCAAAACATCTCCTCTCTCATCACTCACTTCTTAGTGATGAAACTCTTTGAATTTAGCAAGACTAGTCCTAGAATGACAAGGTAATCCATCACTAAGACTATCGCATGCAATCTCTCAAATTTGGTATGATTTACTAAGCTTGTCCTCTGCTGGAATTAACAATAAGTTGTCTAGTTTCACTTCCATATAATGGTGAGGCAACAAAACTCCCCCCTTCCTTTCCACTTTTTAAATTTTTTTTCATTGAGATTCTTGATTTTGCCTTGAATTCTTGATTTTCCACATAAATTTTGATAGTTTTTCAGGCTCTAGAAAATAATCCTTTGGAGGCTTGATTTTCTTAATCCTAGGTAGCTAAATTAATTTAGATAGTATATCCAAGTGCTTCTTTCTTGAATGGGACCTTTCTGATCCCTCCCCATCTCCATCCCCAGGGTCTTCATGATTTTTCTTCCAAAGTTATCTTGGAATCACTTTATATTGGAAGTCCCAAAAGTCTTAGTGCAATCTAAAGGTTTAATTGCTTAAAACTACCCTAAGAATTTTGGTATGTTGTATAGTGTATGTGTATCATATAGGAATACATATATTCCTATCTGCATAGGAATAGATATTCATATTAAATATATTTATGTTATATATGTATGTATGAGTATATAATATATATATATATATATATCATCTTCCCCATTCCCATGAGAATTTGAAGACAGTTTTTGCATACCTCACACAGTTCTCATCAAATAAGTGCGTAATAAATGTTGATTTTCATTCTCTGAAGCTCAGTCTGACTCCATATTCCAAGGTTCTGAATGGAATCATAGAATACAAGCTGAAAGGAACCTTTTATGGCATAGTCCAATCGCCTTATTTAGAAAATAAGGACACTGAGACTCAGAGAGAGAAAATTGCTATCAGGCTTTCCCAGCCAGAAAGTGACAGAAATGGGATTCAAATTTGGGTCCTGGGTCTCCAAGTTCCATTCTCCAATATACCATTTTACCTTGAAATGTCAGCAACTGTCTGTGATTTCAGGCTTCTTCTGTCACTCCAAAATAATGAGCTAGACTCTACAGAAAATAGACAGAATACACACATGGAAAGAACTCACTAAAGAACTCATGGAGAGTTATACAAGTTGCTAAGAAGAATAAAAGAACACAAAATCCCAAACTACTCCGAGTTGAAGGTACATCTCTGAATCCTGTTTGTTGTTGTTAAATTATTTCTTTTTTTTCCTGAGGCTGGGGTTAAGTGACTTGCCCAGGGTCACACAGCTAAGAAGTGTTAAGTGTCTGAGACCAGATTTGGACTCGGATCCTCCTGAATTCAAGGCTGGTGCTCTATCCACTGTGCCACCTAGCTGCCCCGTTGTTAAATTATTTCAATCCAACTTGAGGGCTTGGCAAAGATACTGGAGTGGTTTTCCATTTTCTTCTCCAACTCATTTGACAGTTGAGGAAACTGAGGCAGCCAGGATTGAATGACTTACCCAGGGTCACATAGCTAGTAAGTATTTGAGCCAGATTTCAACTCAGAAAAATAAATTCAGACCCAAAATCCTCTCCCTCACGCTACCCAGCTAAATAGATGCTCATGGATCATATCCTGGACCACATCCTAATTCACAATGATAGGCTATACTGTCTTGTGACTGAGACTGATCTCTAATATCACTAGCAGACTGCTGGTATGAGGTTTTATTCATTTATTTAATTGTCATTATCACCGTGCCTTCTCCACACTCTCCTCGGTAGCTCTAGGCTGACATAGTCACTTCCCAATTTTTACATTGATTTCCCTCTTATTGATAACCCAGCCCAGAGTAGAGATATCTGGTTACTCCATGTCCACAGTTCTTTTGAGTCAATGACAACAAATAAATATTATTATTATTGTTATCTCATTCATTTTTTTCTATAGGATTCAAATAAAAACAGTACTGGGGAAAATTGCCATCCTATTATCCTATTATATTTGGTGTTCTACAAACTATTTTATTGCTTGATAAAATAACTAGGTTTCTTTTTAGCTAAACAGAAGTATTACAATTTATGCTTGTTCTCTGTAGACTAAGGGAGAACATTAATTGGGTATAATTCCTGGGACAGCGAGCACAACATGTGACTTATTCTGTTCTCATATCACTTTGATCTCTTCAGCCAGCTCGAATTTTGAAAGTTTTTTCTTTCCACATAATAATGATGATGGTGGTGACAGCTAGTATTTATATTCTTTAAGGTTTGCAAAGTTCTTTACGTATATTTTTTTCATATAGCCGGAAGATTGAATATTCAAATTGGTAACATCTATTACAAATGTTGATCTTAAATTTGTTGGTTGAGATCTTCAGGATGCATTCTATTTACTAGATTATGTTTTGATAGGTACTTTGTAAGTGGTAAATGTTTAGAGCTGCAGTAATGGATTGTAGAGTTTCAACTGTTTCTTTTCACAATATGCATTGATTAGAAAGTCTACCATTGGTTAAGGATAACGTTTCTATAATTTGAGGTAGCAGTGCTCTGATCCTGAACTGCCAATAAAAACTCCTCTATTTTCTCAAACAAATCCACATGGTTCAACCATTTATTTGATGTTTCTATGTCAGTATATTATTGGTTCAGTTGGTATTGATGTTGCCCATGGAGGGACTTTTGATTGCACTTATTTCATAGACTCTAAAGGTAAGCCACTTTCAGTCTCAATGATCAAATCCAGTGTCTATTAATGATATTTTATCATTGCTCTGTGAATTTGGGATATGTGCTTCATGCGTGTAGTTTTTTTAAATTATGTATAATTTAAAAAATTTAAATCTGTATACCATGTGTTCTAAGAATGTGTATCAACCCCTTCTCTCCTTTTTAGTATGCACACTGTAAACTTTGTATAGCTGCTTTAGAGAGATTAGTCCTGCATTTTGTATAAGTATCTGTTAGGATACTTTCCAAATCTGGTGTAGTTCATTTTAAAGTTCCCATGGTGTCCATTAAGACTGATTTTTACCCAGGCCTTAATTGCTTCAAACATATTTTTTTCCCATTCAGCTTTAATTCCAGGATGTCAGTAAGTCTCTTAATGTATTTGGCCTTCTTCTTGACATCTTTATGACTTTATGCATGATAGGTTTTTACCTGGAGGAGACCGAGGTATTTGTAGATATCTCCTTTGTCAAATAGTTCAATGTGACCTCCAGATTCATGCTTTAAGCTTTCTGCCTTTTCATGGCATGTGTTAACAGTTTTACAATTATTAAGTCACAATGACATTTTGATATAATTGCTTAAAGGTTCTGTGAGATAAAGGAGCTACTTAATGTATTTTCCCAGTGGAATCCTATAGTTTAATATCCATATATATCAAGAGATTAATAAGATGTTTTTGTTTAACTACTTCCTTAATTTGATAGCCATACTTTCTTTTAATTAGACTAAGATGCTAATGGATTTAAGGCTAGGCAAAATCATAATGGGCTTAAACTGTCATCCTGAAAATGTTATGTTTTATATGAATATTTCTTGATATTATTGTGTTGGTGATATTCGAGTTAAAAAGCATGAATTAAGCTCTCATTATGGGCCCATGTAGGACTTCAGACCTGGCACTTTAACTACTTTGAAACTTAACTGCCCACAAGTTGATCCTTGTACTTTTTCCAAATGAAGATTCTCCATGAAATTTATCAATCATAAGATGGGTCTGCAGGGGCTGATGTAGCTCCGACATGGAGAGGAAGTCCAGAGAGTCAGAAATATTTTCATACAAAGAACACTTTTCCATATAGACATAAAACTCTGGCATTCTCAATGCATCTGAGTCAATTTTATGTATTAATAGCATGTGAATAGGCCATGAATTTGGAACTCATTCAAAGTGATAATGAACAAAGATGGTACACGTGTTACAGAACTTTCAGGCAGCTTGTTCAATATTTATTGAATCAATGTTGCTCTTTATATCTCTGGGACTTTTGGGAGCATCTTTTTTGTTCCTTAGCCAATATGTTGTTTTCTTTTAAGTATTTATTGATTTTTCATGATACAGGCTTTGCATACTTTTTTATGAAGTATGGTCTATATTTCATGACCGTATATTTTGAGAAGTGTATGTTCTATATTTTGAGAGATCATAGTTTTGTCTGTTGGGAATAGATCTATGAAAACCTTCTGTTCAGAAGGTGAGATTAAGTTTATGTCTGAGAGGAAACTGGTAAAGCCCCTTGCTAATAATTCATGCAGCGCTGTGAAACATACCAATTATTGTGGATCTTATCCAACCTTGAAATTTTCCATTTTTGAGGAGAAGCTAAAATTTTCATCACTTTCTTTAATGTAATTATAATGACATCCATTGTTTTAGTAGTTGTTAGCTTTCTGTTTCTTCTTCCATCCACCTTACCTTCTTTGTTGTTGTTGGACCTCTTGCAACCATATAGAACAGAAACTGTCCACCTCCTCCTTCTTAAGGGAGTCTCTCCCACTTTTGTTTTCTTTTACTTCTCATTCTTCTACAATAGCACCATCACAGATCATAGGAACTTAAAGCTAGACTTGAATCTATCTAACATAACATGCTCATTTTACAGATGAGAAAACTGAATCTCTGGTAGTAAGTTGTCCAAGATCATGCTGGTAGTAAGTGGCAAAACTAAGATTTGAACTCAGGTCTCTTGACAAATCCAGAGTCTTTCCATTGTACCATCCTGCCTTCAACATTTCTAGCTGTGATTTCTGGCTATGACTTCTACAATTAAAGGAAAGGAGGCAGTCTATCTATCTGACTGCACCAGGATAACAGCAGGATAGTTTTTATTTCTCAGTCATTCAAGGAACAGGGATTTTTTTTAATGCTAAGTATTGGGAATTAAAAGACAAAATTAAACAAAATATTATTTTTTATGTACAAAATATTAAACATGGTACAAAGGATAGGAGATACAAATAAAACAGTAAGTCACTAGCTGTTGTCAAGGTGTTTACATTCTAATGCGGGAAGAAAAGATTTGCAGGAGATCTTAACCACAGGAGAGAGGGAAAGGACCAGTGGTATTTATATTGCAATGGCAAGCAGATGGTAATATATCTTCCTTGGTATAATTTTCACTGCCAAAATCACATCCATTTCTGAAATTGAACCAAGGACTTTGGAGGGGACAATTTTATTTTCTGTGTTTCAGTCTGAAAAGGCTGTTATTAGGTCCATCTACACAGAGTGTTCTCCTGGATGATGGCTTTGAGCCAGGATGGTAGGGCCAAGGGCCTAGAGATCTGGGTGCTGTTCTTGCTAGGGCTCTTGGGTATTGAGTCCCGGGCTGTTCCTATTACAATCTTAGAACATGTAGTGGCTTTGATTTGGGCCACCTGCTACATATAGCTTCCTGTTTTCCCTTAAGATACATTGATACATTGACTAAGATACCTTGTGTCCCTGTTTATGATATTCAGTAGGGGTTAGTGGTGGTGATGGCAGAGATGGTAGAACCTCATCTCAGTGGATCTTCTTGTTCTGGGTTGGAAGCAGAGCTGATAGACTAGAGTGCTCTTCTGCTGTCTGAGCTCTTGGGCTAATCTGTTCATTAGTGAGAGTTGGTCAAGTCTGGTTTAGTTTAAGCATGCTTTGGGACAGAAGACTGAAGCCTTTTGGCTCTCTACTCTCCATCCTATAAAATAATCCACGATTCAGTCTAGCCAGCCCTTTACCATCCCCTCCCCTTAGTTTTATCCAGGTAGACTACCTTCTCTCTTGCCTTGCCTTTCCCCCCTTCCACCATGTCAACAACCAGTAATAACTGTGGTGTTGCTTATTCCTCCTACAAGTTGTAGAAAGAGCATGGGATCTCAAATCCTGTGGGTTACAGTGGAGTTCTTCTGCCTTAGAGAGTCTTACCCTCCCTCACCTCAAGTTACTATAGAAACATTCTCCTTCCCACTCAACTGAATTTAATTACTTCTTGTATTATTTTCACATCATGAATTACATAGTTGATTTGAGGGTATATTTCACATTATTTGCCATTATTTGGAGCTGCTTGCCTGGGGCATTGGATGTCAAAATTGCTAGTTAAATATCTGAAGGGCTGTCATGTGGAAAAGGATTATACTTGTTCTATTTGTCCTAGAGACTAAAGCCAGAAACAATGGATTGAACTTGCAATTAAAAGGAGAATGAGATTCCTTGAAGGGAAGTTGGAGGATCATAGGTCCTGTCTATTATCATGGGGATTTCTTTCAGGTATAAATTATACTATATGATTCTAAGATTCCTTCTCCTCTGGAGTTCTAAGCTTGAGTATATGATGTTGGGTTAGAAATTGGGGGACTGGATTTTTCTACAAGTCAACCACTAATGATTGGTCTACAAGTGTCAAGTCACTTCCTTAATCATCTGGGTCTCGGTTTCTATCTTTTGTGGAATGTAATAGTAAGGTCCCTCCCCTTTCTAATATTGTGCATTTTTAGAGAGTGGAACTATAGCACCATTATGATTGATCACAAAAAAAAAAATAGAATTTATTGCCTTTAATCTCATCTCTTTGCTTTTATAGGTAAAAGAGCAGAGAAAGGTCTTGAGGAAATCCGAAGTGAATTTCTTAGCAGTGGATCCTAGTTTATCATTTCTCTTCACTTAAGCCTCTTTTAATTTCCAAATGAGCTCTCTCCCTAAATGGGGAACCTCTTAATAGGCAAATGACAAGACTAGATAGTTGTCTTTCAATTTTGAAAACACTAATGTGGATTCAAGTGTACTGAAGGATTGAGCTGTTTTCAACTTCTGAAACAGATTTATCTCTTGGATCAAAATTATGGGTTTAAGAATCAACAGAAGGGAAGACATGTTCATTGATAAACTTTTTTTGAAACCTCCAATGGTCAGTCAGTCAGTCAATGTACATTTAACAAGCCCTCATTATGTCCCAGGGTCTCTGCTAAGTGCTAGGTTTAAGAAGAAAAGCAAAAGGCAATTCTTGATTTCAAGTAGCCCACAGTCTTTTGGTAGAGACAACATACAAACTGTTTGAACAGAATATATAAAAGATAATTTCAACAGAAAGAAATCACTAGCATTAAGGGGGATGGAGAAAGGTTTCTTTTTTTAGTTGGAACTTGGTAGAAGCTAGGAACGGAGTACTCAACAGACATTTATTAATTTTTTTATTGTTGCCATATACCGTGTCAGGTCCTGAAGTTAAAAAAAAACACAATTAAAGTAATTTCTGCCCTCAATGAGCTTACATTGTGTTGGGGGAGATAATATGTGCATAAATAGGCATATGCAAAATAAATACAAGGTACTTTCTTTTGGCAAGGTGGGAGTTGTGGTGAGCAGTTGTTGGGGGGAGGGACAAGAAAAGTTTCATGTGGAAGGCATTTTTTAAGCAGACTTTTTTTAATGGAAGGAAACCAGGGCTTCTAAGAAATATTCTTATGTCAACATAAGGAATTTTGCAGAAAAATTACTGATGTCTCTTCTTATCCAATATCTGAGCAACCATCACAGGATTATGGATTTGGAAGAAATTAAATTCTGGCTGGCAATCTCTTGAGATAAGGAATTTGAGGGGCTTAGATTCTTCCTATTCCAGTCAATCCTCCATTCAGCTGTCAAACTGGTCTCCCTAAAGCTCCAATCTGATCATGCCATTTTTTTACTCAATAAACTCTGGTCCCATATTGTTTCAGGATCAAATATAACATGCTCTGACTGTTTAAAACTCTTCACAATTTGACCTCTTCATACTGCTCAGTTTTCTTCTTTTCTACTTATTCTACATTCCAGTGACACTGATTTTTTTTACTCTTCCTTGATCATACCTCAATTCTTCTCCTGACTCTATTCCTTTCACTGACTGTCCACTATTCCTAGAATGCTCTTCCCCCATCTCCTTCTCTTTATGTCCATGATTTCTTTCAAAAGTCAGCACACATCTCACCTCCTATGGGAGGCCTTTCCTGATCTAATTATCTCCACACTTTCTATCACCCAGAACCTTTTCTCTAAGATTATCTTCCATCCACAGTTCTCTCTTATATTGTATTTTGTATGTACCGAGTTATTTATTTACATGTTGTTTTCCCCATTAGAACATGATGTTCTTGAGGGCAAAAGGTAATTTTTTTCTGTTTTAAACTCCTTTCCCATATCTAACACAGGGCTGGCACATAGTAAGCATTTAATAACTGTTTGTTGGGTTCTTTTCTCCTAGCTTCTGTCAAATCCCAGATGAAATGCCTCTTTTCTTTGTAACTTCAAAATTTGGTATAGTAAACAGATAATAAATGCTCATTAACTGACTGAGAAAAGTACTCTACAGAAGAGATCCTGGTGGGGCTGAGATATCTCTGAAATTCCTGTGATAACATTAATTAGGAATGTTCAGGTATCACCCTAGGCTTTGGAGGAAATTAGTAAAGATGGCTTCCATCAAAGCATAATTAATAGACATAGCCTCAATCAATACTTACGTAGCTCTTCTACCAAGACTTCAAATCTCTTTCTTACCTTCAAGATGCTATATAATCTAATCCCACCATCTCTAAATATCAAGGACATCTTAATAATAATAATAATAATAATAATAATAATAATAACTTCCTAGGGAGTAGAATCTCATAAGGAGGGTTTTTCTTCTGCTTATGTCAAGGACATTGCTACTAGCCTACAGTGATAATCTGCCACTATTCCAAAGAAGTCATTGCTGTTGAAGAAGAAAACCACTTTTCATTGCATGTCCTTAGAAGACAGTAATCATCAATCATCACTATAAATACTTCTTTATTATCCCTTCAGTTTAATAAGTATTGATCAAGCATCTACTAGATGCACCGACACCATATCAGTCTCTGAAGGTACAATGACAAAGCAAAAATCTTAAAATCTCTTTACTATTAAGAAGCTTCCAGGTGGGGACTGAGTGTGGATCACAATATGTTATTTTCATTTTCACTCTTTTTATTGTTGTTTGCTTGCTTTTTGTTTTCTTTCTCTTTTTTTCTTTTTTGATCTGATTTTTCTTGTGCAGCATGATAATTGTGCAAAAAGGTATAGAAGAATTGTACATGTTTAACATGTATTGAATTACTTGCCCTCTAGAGGAGGGGGTGGGGAGGAGGGAGGGGAAAAATTTGGAACACAAGGTTTTGCAGGGGTGAATGTTGAAAATTATCTATGCATATGTTTTAAAAATAAAAAAATTTTAATGATAATAATAATAATAATAAAAGAGCTTATAACCAGTCATAGGATGAAGCATGTATATAGATAATTAAATAAATGATGAATTGAAGAGGGAAAGAACATTTCAAGTAGTGGTGTAGAGAAAAGCTAGCAATAGGAGGGATATCTGAGATGAGCTTTGAAGGAATCCAAAAGGGAAAGTGAAGAGGAAATGAATTCTAGGCATGTGGTGCATTCTGTGCAAAGGCAAGACACATGGGAAATGAAGTTCTAAGTTCTAAGAATAGCTAGAACATAAGTGAAGAAAGAGGAATAATGTTTGATAAAGATTGGAGTCACATTTTGAGAGTCTTGAGTAAAATGCCAAATAGAAAAATTTGCATTTTCTCTGTTAAGCAATGGGGAACCAATGAAACTACTAAGGTAGAAAAATGACAAAGACCATTTGGCAGCTATTTGGAAGATGGTTAAGACAAAGGAGGGAACTGATACAGGAACATTTCTTAGGAGAGTATTCTAACAGGCCAGGGAAAAAGTAATGAGATCTTGAAGTGGATTGTCTGAATTGGTATGGGAGTATGTAAAAGTAACTGTTCTTCAGCTTCTTACCCTCTTAGCCCAAGAACAAAGTTCCCAAAAATGGACTATTCCAACCCAACTATTATCCCAGTAGTTGCTAGAGCAATGATAAATTGCTACAGAAACACATGAAAGGAGAAAATGCCTGCCCATATATTTTAAGAGGTAAATTAGTTAATTGACAGTGTTCTAGAACTCCAACCTCCTGCATGGAGGAGAAAGGAATTTTGATTTCCTGGACATTATAATTCTAGAATCTAGATTTCAAGACAGAGAGTTTCAACAATGGTGGTTACCTCAAAAATGACCCCCATGTTTGAAATGTATGAGAATGAATCTTAAAGGAAAAGGAAGGACTTTCTCTGGAAAACCAAGAGGATTATCCAATCACCTGCTGTAGCCAAAAGAATAATAAGAGGAAAGCCATTAAATAGTGGTACAAGAAGAAATCTGATCTTAACACTATTTATCTTGGCTCCCTATTACCAACAGTGATATAGATTGTTGAGTTATGAATGGAAACCACCAGTCTAGCAGCTTCAAAGTGTGTTTACCTTCTGGGAGAAAGTCCAGACGGTAGGAATTTAAGAGGCCATGCTGGGGCAAACAGTGGGAGAGCTGGAGATTGACTGGAATACTAAGGCATTGTATCAATGGCAGACCCAAATTAAGTTCCTTCTTAGGAGAAATTACTATAGATGTCTTTTTTTTTTATATCTAGGGGCTGTAAAATAGGAAAATAGAAAAGGAGGGAGAGAAGAGGAAAGGAAGAGGAGGAAAAAAGAGTCAGAGGAAAAGAAAAAAGGAGGGAGAGAAAAAGAGGAAAGGAAAGCGAGAAAAAAGGAAAAAGGGAGAAAGGGAGGAGTTCAGAGAAAGGGTAACAGAGAGGTAGGGAGGGGAAAAATGAGAGAGAGAAATTGAGACAGAGACACAGAAACAAGACACACAAACAGAGAGAGAACAAGAGAGATTAAGGGTAGGTCATTATCTTTTAAAGATCCATTTAGCAACTATTCTGTATAGCAGAGCTGTCAGTAATGAGAATCCTGTTAATCCCCAATGAGCATGAGCAGTTCTGTGCTGAGTCATACAAGTGTGGCAGAAGTAGTTAGGGTCTTCATTGTCTTCAAGTGGCCCAGGGCCAAGCTACCTGGCAGAACAGCTTTGAACTATACCCTATTACATACAGACGATGAAACTAGAGCTCAAAACATTATGAGTTTGAATCTTAACCTTTCTGATTATAGGTTCAACTCTGTACTGGCTGGGGGATATCCATTTATATTTTGGAAGGGAGGGAAGAGGGAAAGCTTCATGGAGGATTTAATTCAGATGAGCCTTAAATAATGGACTGGATTTTAGCAGGAAAGGGGAGCAGTTTTGATAGAAGAAACAATTTAGGTAACAGCAAAAATCTGCATGGTATAGAGAGGAAAACAAACATCCAAACAACCATGGTATGTAGAGTAAGAGACCTGGCTTCAAATTCCATCGTGGCAATTACTAGTTGTATAATCAAGGGCAAATCATTTAGTCTCTCTGAGCCTGTTTCCTTATCTGTACAATAGGGATAAAAATCTATGTAGTTCTTACCACATAGATTTATCATGATAAAATGAAATAATATATGAAATTACTAGTTATCCTTTAAATGCTATATTATATATAAATGCTATAAAATGTTGTTAAATAAGCAGAAAACTACGGGGCATATTCAGGGAAAGACAAATGGTTTGACAAGATCATTGAATTTACTTAATGGAATTGTGGCAAGATGCTTCTAAATGCTTCTAAAATATATTTAATTCTTTATGGCCCATATTAATTTTTACATTGACTTCTGTGTTGTTATTAAGTCATTTTAGTGACTTTTTGTGATTCATTTGAGGTCACACAGCTAGTAAGTATCTGATACCAGATTTGGACTCAGGAAGATGAGTTTTCGTGACTCCAGGCCTATCACTTTATCCACTACACCATTTAGCTACCCATGACTTCTATACCTCAATCTATTGTATAAACTTATCAGTTAGGGATGGTAAAAAAAAATTTGCAATTAGTGTCTAAAAGGTAGACAGTAGCTTCTTAAAGAATAGGTAATAACAATGATTTAACCCATCTCAGTTTGTCCCTATGTTCAATCATTTATCAAATAATAGTATGCATAGTAGTATAAGGAATACAGGTGTCTACGGTCTAGTTACTACCCTCCAGAACAGATTTGAATACCTAGAGTAACCAGCATCATTCTTGGCTCTTACAACCCTGAAATCCTTACAGTTGAAACTAGGCTTTGCTTGGAAATATAGGTCTGCTCTAAGCTTCTTGGGTTGAGTTAATTGCATCTTGCCATAATTTAAAGCCTTATATCAATGACAACTACAACATGAAAAGATATACCCAAAGAATGGTGGCAATAATAATTAATAATAATGCTGGGTCAGATTTACAAATGGTTTTACAATGTATAAAGTGTTTTCCTTACAAACATTCTGTGAGATTATTATTGTTTGGTAAATATTTAACCGTCGTGAAAACTGGGGTTTTCTTGGCAAAGATAATTGGAATGGTTTGCCATTTTTTCCTTCAGTTCATTTTACTGATGAAGAAACTAAGGCAAGCAAACAGGGTTAAGTGTCTTGTTAAGAGCCACATAGTAAGTGTCTAAGAGCAGATTAGAACTCAAGAAAAGAAACTTTTATGACTCTAGGACCAACACTTGATCCACTAAGCTACATATCAGCTCTTTCTCTATGAGACAGCTGAAAGTAAAGTCTTATGATTATTCAGAGCAAGGAAGGACAACTTCAGTTAAAGGTAGATAATCTTGGAAGATTTCATGGAGGAGGTATCATTTGAGCTGGGTCTTCAAGAATTAGAACATTAGACATTTTGTTAAGTGTGAAGATGAGAACTAGGGATGTCATGAGCAAAGGTAGAAAAAGTCCATTGTTTATTCAGTGAATGATAAATAGTCCAGTTTAGTTGGAGAATAAAGCTCATAAATAGGGATAGCGGGAGGGAGAAGCTGTATGCTGTATTGTAGCAGACCATGAATTCCAGGCTGAGGAAATTGGAAATTTATTCTGTAGTTATTGAGGAGGCATTGAAGGATTTTGAGAAGATGAGTAATGCCATCAAAATGGTGCTTTTTGGTGATGCAGTTGTATGAAAAGACTGGAAGGAACAAGACCAATTTAAAGGTTATTTTAATAATTCAGACATAATCATCTGGACTAATGTTGCATAAAGGACAATAGAACTGAATCCACTCACCTCTGACCTCCTCCTCTTGATCTGTCTTTGTTTAAAGGCTAAACTTAATTTCTTCTGTACCAGATTCCTCTAATAGAATATAAGTTCTTTGGAGACAGGGACTGTCATTGTATCTCTATTTTCTACCAAAGTGCCTTGCATGTATTAGGTGATTAATATTTGCTGACAAATGTAATCCTATCCAAAGGAAGATAAAATGTAGGAAAAGCTATAGAATTTGATGACTTATTGTATTGGGGGGTAGTGGAAGAGGAGTAAATCTTGAGCTCAGTAGGTCCCTTGGTCACAGAAATGAGAAAGTTAGGGGGATGAATTAATTTGGGTGTAGAGAAGGGAAGAGAATTCTCTTTTTAAACCTCTTTTATGCTGTGTAGAATTTAAGGTGTGAACATTCGATTCAGGTGGTGTGTCCAACTGGCTCATTCCATTCTCATAAAGCTGTCAGTCCAGCAAAAACTTATCACTTCCTATCACTTACAAACCAGTTGACAGTAGTTTAGTAAGTTAAAGGAAGCCACCCAGGGATAGCTGTGCTGAGCACACACTTCCTGTTTATCAGCTGAAGTTATCACTTGGTAGAGATAGGGGAATAATTCTGCAGTAAGCTTTTACTGCTATATAGCTAAATAATTCATCCACTACATTGTACCAATAAAAATAATATGCTTTCTATACACAATTCACTAGAGCTGTTATCAATTGGATTGATCACACTGTATATTTTAAAAATATTTTAAGAAAGCTCCTATATAAAAAGCAATTATATAAGTTTATTATATTTTCTCTCTCCTTCACCTTTCTCTTTTTCTTTTCTCTTCCCCTCATCTTCTTCCCCTTCTTTCCTTCATTTTATTTCCTCCTTTTCCATCTGTTTCTCCTTCCTCTCCTTTTAACATCACTCCTATTAAAATATAAAAAATGGCACCACCACTGGTTCTGGTTCTGATTGACCCCCGAGGTTTCTTATATTTAAATGTGTTTTATTTCTAATGTTTCTCTGAAGATGATTTCTTTTCTCTTTTTCTCAGTCTTCCTTTTTGTTTGGTGATTCTGGCTTTAGCAGCTAGAAAATGATACTATTGGAAATGGAGTCATTATCAACAGGCAATTCAAGGTCACGTCTTTCCTCCTTGCAGTTTTTTACCTCTCTTTTCATCAATTCTCCATAGTCATGTTGCCTTTGTGGATGTTCTTAGGAGAATGCTCAGAATTAGGGAGTGTGGCCAAAGTTGGTCTGTTTGGCTGCCAAGCCCTAAATGGACTGGCTGGATGGATTTATGATGGCATTTGCTGCCTGGCTCATTGCACCGTAGCCCAGACTTTGAGAAATTCTTCTTATAAACACTTTAGCTTTTATTGATGATCTATAAAGTTATGGAAACCAGCCGTCTCCACAAATCTCTGGCACATTTCAAGCTGAGCTACTCTTGCCTCTAGCCCAGTGCTTAGTTCTGAATAGTTGGTTCTGCTAAAGTTGTAGTGCTCATAGAGGAATGGAGATGACCCTGAGTTCTCAAAGGATGGAGTAGTATCCAGCTTCTTAAACTGTGGGGTCTTGAAACAGTGTGAGGGTTGTGAAATCCTGAATTATTATCATTAAATGTTGGATTTATATTCCTATTTTATATTCCTACATACCCGAGATCACATAAAATTTTCTCACACGAAAAGGCATCACAAGTGGAAAAAGTTTGAGAAGCCCAGGACTACTGGATCATAAGTTCTGGTTTATCTTACCAAGAAAAAAAAGGTCTATGTTATCCAATAATAATAGTAGCCAGCATTTATATAATGTTTCAAAGTTTACTAAGTAAGTATTCTCAAATAATCTTGTAGAAGGGATGCTATTATTATCATCTCATTTTACAGATTAGGGAGCTCAAGCGGCTTGCCCAGGGTCACATAATTATTAATTATCTGAGGCAGAATTTTAATTCTAAACTTAAGAGAAGGAAATAACATTTCCCTCATACCTCTACTCCCAGCAAGATTCTTTCTTGCAAAGATGATTGATTGGGCCAAAAATTCATGAAAAGATTTAGCCACATCTGAATCCCATGGTAGAGGAGCTTTCCCAGCATGTAATGCAGCAATCAATCCTTATCTGCCTATTGTTCTCTAATTTACAGAAAAGTCCAGTAGTTGACTCAGGCTCAACCCTCGATCTTGGTTTTATTATTTGATGAAGATTCTATGAACTATTAAGGTCATTCATAGCCCTTGGCATTTACTAGTAACTTAGAGCCACAGCTGGGGCTTGAAGCTAACCTGAGATTGTGGGTTTAATCCTCCTTCTTTTTGCCTAGAAAGATATTGAGCTGCTCTTGAACAAAATGGATTCTGAGCAGAGGATTTGAGTTTAAATTATGACTCAGTAATTTACTACTGTATGACCTTGGGATTTACATCTCTGGACATCAATTTCTTTATCTATAAAATTATGTGTAATTTCATATTTATATATTATATTATATTATTATATATTATATATATAATTATATATATAATATAACATAAAAATCTATAAAATTGATCTTCAACTCAACATCTATGACTAAGGAACC
This sequence comes from Sminthopsis crassicaudata, assembly GCF_048593235.1. Classification (NCBI taxonomy): domain Eukaryota; kingdom Metazoa; phylum Chordata; class Mammalia; order Dasyuromorphia; family Dasyuridae; genus Sminthopsis; species Sminthopsis crassicaudata. Next base: position 48,931,471 of record NC_133619.1, read on the forward strand.
CTTTTAATGCTGGGATTCTTAATCATTTTTGTGTCATGAATGCCTTTGAGAATTGGGTGAATCTCATGAACCTTTTCTTGGAATATTTCTTAGAATAAAATAAAATACATAGATTTTTGAAGGCAACAAACATGCAGATAGATATTAGCTTTAATAGAAATATTCCAATCCATGGAAGACCATGTGGTCTTCAGACCACAAGATAAGTCACCTGTATGTGTACCTATAAGCCCTACAATTGCAAATCTTCCACCCAAAAGAGAGCATAAGTGGTCTTACCTTTGAACTCCACAAATCATCATTAGTGATAGTCAAGTTCTGGTGCATTTAACTTTTCATGGTCCTTGACCCCTTAACATAGCTTCTTACTTCCCTTTTATCTCAGATTTTTGTGTGTTTTAGTCTTTTGTCACCTTAGTCGCTGCTCCTGATATTTTTGACATTGTAATGATTTTATTCTCCAATGTCCATGACTGAAACATTGATGTGGGCTCTGTTGACTATTAGGGTTCACTCTCCATCTGAATCACATTCATCATTGTTCCCCTTCACTACTCCACCCTCAACCTTCCGTCCACTGGTCTCGGCTATAACCTTGGCTGGGCTCATTTTGACTGACCACAAGATCATTCCCCACCTTTCATTTTTCACCTAATGGCAAGATTCTCAACTACAGCTGAACAATGATGTAATTAATGTATGGTTCATGTTTCTACTGTCTCTTAGAGTGGCCATACTTTCCCCTCACATCCATCCTGTAAGGTGGGTAGCACAAGTATTACCGTTCCCATTTGGTAGATGAGAATAGTAGATGGCTTAGGATGACTAGTTCATGGTCATGTAGCTAGTAAATGACAGAGCCTAGAGAAGAATTTAGGATCTCTGATCCAAATCCAGACTGCATGGTGGCAGTCTTCCAGGGGAAAGAAGGTTTAGAAAAGCATGTGAAACATCTTTTGTTTCAGACAGTCTTGTCATTTTATAGTCACATGTCCCTGTAAGGTTGTATACAGATACATTTCATTTATCCCTGGGCAATGAGTGTTTTCACATAAGTGAGAGTATCAGACACCTTGATACTTTTATTTTTTAAATCACTCATTCAACAATTTTTATTTTAATTGTTTTGAAGAGAATGCTTACCAAAATATAGACTATCATTTTACACATTTAACCTCTGCTGGAATTGTAGCATGTTAGAAATAAGAAATAAAGCTGGGCTCATCAAGTGGTTGATGTGGAGGCAGCCAAGTAGATAACCTGAGTGTTCCATTATGTCAAGAGGAAGTGATGGGAACATCACAGTGGGGTCCTCAAACTTTTTAAATAGGGGGCCAGTTCACTATCCCTCAGACTGTGGGAGGGCCGGACTGTAGTAAAAACAAAATTTCACACTCTGTCTCCACCTCTCAGCCCATTTGCCATAACCCAGAGGGCCAAATGTGGTCCGCAGACCTAGTTTGAGAACCCCTGGTAGGTATTGAGGGGCTCCTCTAATGAGCTTACAGGAGTCACCCAGAAAGTAAATGCATGTGTGGATTATGATCTACTTCACTGCAAGACACATCCCACTTATTGATATCTTGGAATATGATTTTTTTCTATTGAAATTTAATTATCTCATAATGTTGTGAAAAATTACCTATGCGTATGTACTGTCAAAAATGTTATAATTATAAAATTAATAAAAAAAGAAATTTAGAAATAAGAAATAAGATCATAAATAATAATAATGATGACAATAATAAATAATGCATATGATGCTTTAAGGTTTGCAAAGTACTTCATAAATATTATTTCACTGGATCTTCCCCCAAAATCCTATAAAGCAGTATTTTAGATATGGAGAGTAGGAGAGATTGTGACTTTCCAGCCATCACATACCCATTAAGTTTCATAGGCAGGGTCTGAATTCAGGTCTTTCTAAGTTCCAGTCCAACACTCTCTTCTGAGGCACTCTCTTACAGAGAAAGAAAGGGAAGTCTACAGAGATTATGAGTTGTACCATGCCATGCATTTAAGTAAGAGACAGAGCTGGTATCTGAACCAGGTCCTCTGATGTCAACACATGTTCTTTGCCTTGAGACCAATGTCATGTTGCCTCTTCCAGATCATTAAGTGCACGCCTTCCTTCTCCCACTTCTGCTCTTTGGTTTTCTTATAGCTGAGGGCACTGAGACTCATTGGGTGGGAGTGACTTACCTCAAGTCCCATACATAGCCTGTAGTCACCCAGTGGAGACAGAAAACCCAGCTTCCTGCCTCTCACTCCAGTGTGCTCCCCACTCCGTCAAAATGGCCTTGTGAAATAGAGGGGAAAGAATATAACTTATACTTCCCTTTATCTCTCAGCATCATCATTATGTACATCAGTTGTTCAACTTGACTGGAAGCTGGCAAGTCCTTTAGGGGCTAATGAGGTGTGTGGGGCTGTTTGTCTTCAAGTTAAATAGCTCCAGAGTGCTGAGTTTTTAGACCCAGTTAATCTACCCCCCTTCTTGCTGACAGTTATCATTTCTCACTGTTGTCACTGAATCTCTATGTTGTCGGTCCAGGATGTCACAGGCTGCTTTCTTGAATCCTCAGTTTTCTGGCCGAGGGCCTAAGGCAGTTCTGTTCTTCCTACAGAATAAATGAAGGGCCAAGGTCAGGCGATAGGCATTTGCTAGTCAGAAGCCTTTTCCTTTGAGTTCTAGGCTTCAGAAATTTTTCTTGGAAGTTAGATCTCTGAATAAAAAGAAAGGAAAAGAGTGGAGAGAGGAGATTGTGTTACTCCCAGCGATCTCCCTACAATTTATGAAGCTGGGCAGCAAAGAGAATTCAGATGTGACCCTGACATTTTCCTTTTATCTTATTCCTTTTATTACTAATATTAACAACAATAACAACTGGAAGTTATATGGCATCTTAAAGTTTATAAAGAACTTGAAGTATATTGTCTTATTTGATCTTTACACCAGCACTGTGAGACAGGTACTAGAGGTGTCAGCGTCCCTGCTTTAGAGATAAGAAAACTGAGACTCAGCGAGATTTAAAGGTCATTTTTGGTCATTCAGATGAAGAATTAGACTGACTTGAAATCTAGCACTCTGTCCTCTTATGGTTCTATGCTATGGTGTTTATTTTGATTTAGGCTACAAAAATGTGAAGCCATAAATAATTTTACATTTTTCATTTCCTATGCTGTTATGTCCTGCTTTCTAGAGCCCCCACTGTCTGTGGCTCTCTACACTATGCCTCTCTTTTGATATTAGTATTTTTATTTCATCAAATAATAAAATAGATCCATACCAGAAATATATTGTACTTTATTGGTGTACTTAATTAATTGCATAGGAATTATCTTTATCATCAGGAAGTTATGTTTTTAGTTTATCTTTGATTCATTTTTGTTATTGTTGTTGAGAGTCATTTCAGTCGTGTCCAACTCTTCCCAACACCCTATTTGGGGTTTTCTTGGCAAAGATACCCTCACCTCCCCCCTTTCCTCCTCCTTCTCTTCCTCTTCTTTCCTCTTCTCCTCCTCTTCCTTATCTTCTCCTCCTCCTCTTCTTCCCTCTTTTTCTCCTTCTTCCTCGTTTCTTCTTTTCTCTTCACTGTCGTTTCCTCTCTGACTTTCTGTCTCTTTCTCTCTCCCTCTGTCTCTATCTCTCTCTCAGACAATGAATATGCAAAAGTTGAAGCTGTGGTCTGGTAACTTAATGAATGGTATAATTTAGGAATATTGGAAAAGCCCCAAGACTCCCAAGTAAACTCCCTCCAACCACTAAACCATGCCTAAAATCCCACTGTCAGAGCTAAATTCCTTTAGCTAAAGCTTTTGGTGCCTATTTAAATACAAATAGCCCTGGGAAAGGTAATACTTTTATCAGTTTTTTGCACCCAAGTGTGAATAAAGGCTCTGAGAATGTTTTTGAGAGAGAGGAAGGGAAGGGAAAGGAGGAAGAAGAGCTGAGGGCACTGGGTGTCAGGAAGGGACAGGGTTCAAAGGCTTCCTACCAGAGGTGTATAAGGAGATAAAGAACAGAGAAGTGGTAAAAATTTCTCAAGTTTTCTGAGGGTCAACCTGACTACCTCCATCTGTAGGAAGCACCTATTTACCTTCTATTCAAATATCCTATGCCAGCCTATATCCCCTACTGAAGAAAAGAGTCAGCTAGACTGTCACACAGTAGAATTTTATAAAAATGGACCTTTCTGAGGAAAGATCATTTGAATTTTAAATCTGTTCTATTTGGCAGCTAGTTTCTGCTGATTCAATTTCCTCCCTCAAATCAGCATGAGATAGTTTGATGCTATTGCATCTCCTTGCTTGCTCAGCTCTTGTCAGTCTGGCATTTCTACATTAATTACTCTCTGGTGAAATCTTGTGAGTGGGAACACACATGCAAACACACACACAAACACACACACAGTACTCACAAAATATTATAAACTTCATGTCATGCTATGCCCTATAAAAAGAGTACAAGCCACTGGGGGGAAATATTTACAAAGAGACAGTGAAAATATATTATATCTTCAGTCAGCAAAAATCTCATGGGACAGAACCTTTTTGTAAATGTGATAGCTGAACTAACTGCCTTGAATAAGCTGAAAATCTTGGAAGGCTACCTAGAGGTATACCAACATCTGAAGATGGCCCTGGATGCAATGGGAGACCTTGTCCCTTTTTAAGCTAAAATCTTTAACAGGTCTCAGTTTGACTGAGCCAATGTCCATTCAGTGATTAAGGTTAGGTAAGAAACAGGCAGAGAATGGAATCTTTTACCTAATAAAAAAATCCATCTGGGAAGGGAAGACCCTCAGGGTTTCTGACC